>NC_140012.1:43642724-43790224 GCF_964263955.1 Coregonus lavaretus | reverse complement strand
CTACAGAGGACCATGTTCTACCAACTGAACTACAGAGGACCATGTTCTACCAACTGAACTACAGAGGACCATGTTCTACCAACTGAACTACAGAGGACCATGTTCTACCAACTGAACTACAGAGGACCATGTTCTACCAACTGAACTACAGAGGACCATGTTCTACCAACTGAACTACAGAGGACCATGTTCTACCAACTGAACTACAGAGGACCATGTTCTACCAACTGAACTACAGAGGACCATGTTCTACCAACTGAACTACAGAGGACCATGTTCTACTAACTGAACTACAGAGGACCATGTTCTACCAACTGAACTACAGAGGACCAAGTTCTACCAACTGAACTACAGAGGACCATGTTCTACCAACTGAACTACAGAGGACCATGTTCTACCAACTGAACTACAGAGGACCATGTTCTACCAACTGAACTACAGAGGACCATGTTCTACCAACTGAACTACAGAGGACCATGTTCTACTAACTGAACTACAGAGGACCATGTTCTACCAACTGAACTACAGAGGACCATGTTCTACCAACTGAACTACAGAGGACCATGTTCTACCAACTGAACTACAGAGGACCATGTTCTACCAACTGAACTACAGAGGACCATGTTCTACCAACTGAACTACAGAGGACCATGTTCTACCAACTGAACTACAGAGGACCATGTTCTACCAACTGAACTACAGAGGACCATGTTCTACCAACTGAACTACAGAGGACCATGTTCTACTAACTGAACTACAGAGGACCATGTTCTACCAACTGAACTACAGAGGACCATGTTCTACCAACTGAACTACAGAGGACCATGTTCTACCAACTGAACTACAGAGGACCATGTTCTACCAACTGAACTACAGAGGACCATGTTCTACCAACTGAACTACAGAGGACCATGTTCTACTAACTGAACTACAGAGGACCACAGGTGTAAGTGTCTTATTATTTATGTGTTTTTCTGATTGGCCTTCCATCCCAGGTGAGGGAGGAGCTGAGTCGTAAGGCGGAGCGTCGTACCACCTGGGTGCTGTGGGGGGGCGTGGCCTACATGGCAACCCAGTTTGGGATCCTTGCACGCCTCACCTGGTGGGAGTACTCCTGGGACATCATGGAGCCTGTCACCTACTTCATTACCTACGCTACCGCCATGGCCATGTACTCATACTACGTACTCACACGCCAGGTAACACACACACACACACACACTGTAACACACACACACACTGGGACACACACGCACCACCATGGCCATGTACTCCTACTTCGTACTCACACGCCAGGTAAGAGGCTACGCCAGGTAAGAGGCTACGCTAGGCCAGGTAAGAGGCTACGCTAGGCCAGGTAAGAGGCTACGCCAGGTAAGAGGCTACGCTAGGCCAGGTAAGAGGCTACGCCAGGTAAGAGGCTACGCTAGGCCAGGTAAGAGGCTACGCCAGGTAAGAGGCTACGCTAGGCCAGGTAAGAGGCTACGCTAGGCCAGGTAAGAGGCTACGCTAGGCCAGGTAAGAGGCTAGGCCAGGTAAGAGGCTACGCCAGGTAAGAGGCTACGCTACGCCAGGTAAGAGGCTACGCCAGGTAAGAGGCTACGCCAGGTAAGAGGCCAGGTTAGAGGCTAGGCCAGGTAAGTAGCTTGCTCCAGGTAAGAGGCTAGGCCAGGTAAGTAGCTTGCTCCAGGTAAGAGGCTACGCCAGGTAAGAGGCTACGCTAGGCCAGGTAAGAGGCTACGCTAGGTAAGAGGCCAGGTTAGAGGCTAGGCCAGGTAAGTAGCTTGCTCCAGGTAAGAGGCTAGGCCAGGTAAGTAGCTTGCTCCAGGTAAGAGGCCAGGCCAGGTAAGTAGCTTGCTCCAGGTAAGAGGCTACGCCAGGTAAGAGGCTACGCTAGGCCAGGTAAGAGGCTACGCTAGGTAAGAGGCCAGGTTAGAGGCTAGGCCAGGTAAGTAGCTTGCTCCAGGTAAGAGGCTAGGCCAGGTAAGTAGCTTGCTCCAGGTAAGAGGCCAGGCCAGGTAAGTAGCTTGCTCCAGGTAAGAGGCTACGCCAGGTAAGAGGCTACGCCAGGTAAGAGGCCAGGCCAGGTAAGTAGCTTGCTCCAGGTAAGAGGCCAGGCCAGGTAAGAGGCTACGCTAGGCCAGGTAAGAGGCTACGCTAGGTAAGAGGCCAGGTTAGAGGCTACGCCAGGTAAGAGGCCAGGCCAGGTAAGTAGCTTGCTCCAGGTAAGAGGCCAGGCCAGGTAAGTAGCTTGCTCCAGGTAAGAGGCTAGGCCAGGTAAGTAGCTTGCTCCAGGTAAGAGGCTAGGCCAGGTAAGTAGCTTGCTCCAGGTAAGAGGCTAGGCCAGGTAAGTAGCTTGCTCCAGGTAAGAGGCTAGGCCAGGTAAGTAGCTTGCTCCAGGTAAGAGGCTAGGCCAGGTAAGTAGCTTTCTCCAGGTAAGAGGCTACGCCAGGTAAGAAGCTATGCAGATAGGCAGGCACAGACCCACAGGCCATGGACTAGTGTCTGTGCGTTTTGAATAGGTTGTTTCTGTGTTTTGTGTTATTTGTAGTTTTGTACAGTGGTTCTCTAGGGTTTGTATGTAGTAGGGTTGTTGAGTAGGTATTTTAGTTTATTATTCTAACAGTCCTCCCTCCCTCCCTCCGTCACCCTCTCTCTCTCTCTTTCTTTATTTTTCTCCCCCCACGTCCTGTAGGAGTACATCTATCCTGACGCCAGGGACAGACAGTACCTGCTGTTCTTCCATAAGGGGGTAAAGAGACAACGCTTTGACATCCACAAGTACAACCAACTGAAGGACGCTATCGCTGAGGTAGGCAGAATGCAGGGAGGAACACACACACACACACTTGATTTTAGGATCTAGATTGAAACATATTCTGACCACAAAGGGTCAAATGTAGAGGCACGCATAATAATGATCTGTCTCTCTCTCTCTCTCTCTCTCTCTCTCTCTCTCTCTCTCTCTCTCTCTCTCTCTCTCTCTTTCTCTTTTCTCTCTCTTATCTCTCTCTCTCGCTCTCTTTTCTCGCTCTCTCTCTCTCTCGCTCTCTCTCTCTCTGTCTCTCTCTCTCTCTCTCTGTCTCTCGCTCTCTCTGTCTCTCTCTCTCTCTGTGTGTCTCTCTCTCTCTCTCTCTCTCTGTGTGTCTCTCTCCACTCCCCCCCCCTCTCTCTCTCTCTCTCTCTCTCCCCCTCCTCAGGTGGAGTTAGATCTGAAGCGTCTGAGGGACCCCCTCCAGCTCCAACTCCCTGTCCAACAACTCACCGCTGCCAGCAAAGATTGATATCCTCCCTTCCCTTAATCCCTCCATCCCTCCTTTCCTCACCTTCCCCTCTCTCTCCGTCCATCTGCCCTCCTCAGACCTATCCCTTTAGTGAACCTCCCTGGGAGTTGTTCTCTCTCTCTCTCTCTCTCTCTCTCTCTCTCTCTCTCTCTCTCTCTCTCTCTCTCTCTCTCTCTCTCTCGTCCTCTCTCTCCTCTATCTTTGACAGACCTATCCCTTTAGTGAACCTCCCTGGCAGTTGTTCTCTTATTGAATAAAACGTGGATGATAATTTCAAGTTAAACCATATTAAGAGGAGTTTTGGCAACAAGAAAGAACAGACACTGAATCCTTCTAGAGATGATGATGATGATGAAACTGGGCGCTATGGAAATGCCACAAGACTCTAGGGAACGTACAGGAAGTGACACGCTACAGTGGGAGGAGCTACAGCTGAGGCAGAGGGGGCAGACAGATGGACATAGCTACTTGGCCACCATCGCAACAGTTGCTATGGGATAGCTAGGCCCACAGTGCAGCATTGTTAGGCTGTAAACACACACGCCTGTGGGGCCTTGGGACGTCTATGGAGGGACTGAATCCACGTTTACAAGGATGGATCTCCTCTAGCTCCTCTCCCTGACCTCTAACCTCTGCCCTCTGACCTCTGCATGCACAGAGGACGTGGCTGTGATTGGACAGCGGTTCCTGCGACCTCCATGTGATCTTGAACTTTGACCTTGGCTGACCCCTCAACCTCTTGTCTCGTCAGATTGGCTGTGGCCAACCCTGCCCCCTCCTCCCTCTGCCTGACGGACAGCTACCCACCGATCCTGTTGCTAGGACGACACGGAGCTTTACCAAGAGACCATCAGGCCTATCACAGCCTTTACAGGAAGTGGACAGACAGAGTTGAGGTCAGGTGACCCACGCCTCAATTCCTCTTCCCTTTGTTGACTTCTTGTTTCCTGTCACATGCTCGCCAGGCTGCGCCGGGATAAGAGGAGAAAGAGTGAAGTACTACCGACAAAACATCACTGTGTGTTCTATCTATTATTTTCTATTCTGAAAGCCATACTATATTTGTTATGGAAAATAATATACATTTACATTTTACATTTACATCATTTAGCAGACGCTCTTATCCAGAGCGACTTACAAATTGGTGCATTCACCTTATAGCCAGTGGGATAACCACTTTACAATATGTTATTTTTTTTGTGGGGTGGGGTAAGGGGGGGTAGAAGGATTACTTTATCCTATCCCAGGTATTCCTTAAAGAGGTGGGGTTTCAAATGTCTCCGGAAGGTGGTGAGTGACTCCGCTGTCCTGGCATCGTGAGGGAGCTTGTTCCACCATTGGGGTGCCAGAGCAGCGAACAGTTTTGACTGGGCTGAGCGGGAACTATGCTTCCGCAGAGGTAGGGGAGCCAGCAGGCCAGAGGTGGTATACAATCAAACAAAATGGAAGTAGAGTGGGGGGGAGGAGCTCTCTTTTTAACATCCAGTAATAAGTTGATATACCATATCCGCATTTCTTTATTAAATATCTCAGCCATACAGGACCCCCCATGTCAATAGAATCCCTTCCTCTCACACACTTATCATTGTACCACCACCGTAACCAACAAGGCCTGCATAGATACATCCATCATTCACGCACACGCAGTGTTCACAGACGGCAAGAGAGTAGATGAGCTCTAGGAATGATTTCTGGCATAACGTTTCTGTGTAAAGGCACCAGAGTGCTACTCACATGTCCCACAATTCCTCCCGACTACATATTCCACAGTGCCTCACTCACATCAGCCAAGAGAACATTCTAGAAACCTCACAAACAACAACAAGGTAACTGTAGAACTCTCATAAACACCTGTGAACATGTGTACATGAAATGCTTGAAAGAAAACGGGGGGGGGGCATTGGGGAAATGTTTGAGGGCAACAAAAGCAGAAAACGTGAATTTGGGGTGTGACCGAACCTGTACCATTTCTAAATAAATTATATGAACCTTTCTACAACAGTAACTAACCTCATTGTGTGGATATAAAGAAAGTGACTTAATATTGGAATATATGCTATATGATATAGTGTATGACAGTCAGACACTCATGCATGCTGTAGATTGCAAGTTGTTGAATGATTCATCTTTTGTCCATTTGTGTGTACGGGGTGTTTTCAGGACACATCCGAAACCAAGGAATGGATGGAGGAACAGGGTTGGGTACATAATACAGATATCCATCACACACACATACACACATACACACACACAATCTCACACAAATAATAATGATGCATTACCTACCTGCTGCCAAAATAATGACATTTTCCAAAATAAACAATTTCTCGTGAAAATAGATGGGAGGACATGACTTGGTCTGAATAGGAGGATATGACTTGGTCTGAATAGGAGGACATGACTTGGTCTGAATAGGAGGACATGACTTGGTCTGAATAGGAGGATATGACTTGGTCTGAATAGGAGGACATGACTTGGTCTGAATAGGAGGACATGACTTGGTCTGAATAGGAGGATATGACTTGGTCTGAATAGGAGGACATGACTTGGTCTGAATAGGAGGACATGACTTGGTCTGAATAGGAGGACATGACTTGGTCTGAATAGGAGGATATGACTTGGTCTGAATAGGAGGACATGACTTGGTCTGAATAGGAGGACATGACTTGGTCTGAATAGGAGGACATGACTTGGTCTGAATAGGAGGACATGACTTGGTCTGAATAGACGGATATGACTTGGTCTGAATAGGAGGATATGACTTGGTCTGAATAGGAGGATATGACTTGGTCTGAATAGGAGGATATGACTTGGTCTGAATAGGAGGACATGACTTGGTCTGAATAGGAGGATATGACTTGGTCTGAATAGGAGGACATGACTTGGTCTGAATAGGAGGACATGACTTGGTCTGAATAGGAGGATATGACTTGGTCTGAATAGGAGGACATGACTTGGTCTGAATAGGAGGACATGACTTGGTCTGAATAGGAGGACATGACTTGGTCTGAATAGGAGGACATGACTTGGTCTGAATAGGAGGATATGACTTGGTCTGAATAGGAGGACATGACTTGGTCTGAATAGGAGGACATGACTTGGTCTGAATAGGAGGACATGACTTGGTCTGAATAGGAGGACATGACTTGGTCTGAATAGACAGACATGACTTGGTCTGAATAGGAGGACATGACTTGGTCTGAATAGGAGGACATGACTTGGTCTGAATAGGAGGATATGACTTGGTCTGAATAGACGGACATGACTTGGTCTGAATAGGAGGACATGACTTGGTCTGAATAGGAGGACATGACTTGGTCTGAATAGGAGGACATGACTTGGTCTGAATAGACGGACATGACTTGGTCTGAATAGGAGGACATGACTTGGTCTGAATAGGAGGACATGACTTGGTCTGAATAGACAGACATGACTTGGTCTGAATAGGAGGACATGACTTGGTCTGAATAGGAGGACATGACTTGGTCTGAATAGGAGGACATGACTTGGTCTGAATAGGAGGATATGACTTGGTCTGAATAGGAGGACATGACTTGGTCTGAATAGGAGGACATGACTTGGTCTGAATAGACGGACATGACTTGGTCTGAATAGGAGGATATGACTTGGTCTGAATAGGAGGACATGACTTGGTCTGAATAGGAGGATATGACTTGGTCTGAATAGGAGGACATGACTTGGTCTGAATAGGAGGACATGACTTGGTCTGAATAGGAGGACATGACTTGGTCTGAATAGGAGGACATGACTTGGTCTGAATAGGAGGACATGACTTGGTCTGAATAGACGGACATGACTTGGTCTGAATAGGAGGACATGACTTGGTCTGAATAGGAGGACATGACTTGGTCTGAATAGGAGGACATGACTTGGTCTGAATAGACGGACATGACTTGGTCTGAATAGGAGGACATGACTTGGTCTGAATAGGAGGACATGACTTGGTCTGAATAGGAGGACATGACTTGGTCTGAATAGACGGACATGACTTGGTCTGAATAGACGGACATGACTTGGTCTGAATAGGAGGACATGACTTGGTCTGAATAGGAGGACATGACTTGGTCTGAATAGGAGGACATGACTTGGTCTGAATAGGAGGACATGACTTGGTCTGAATAGACGGACATGATTTGGTCTGAATATGAGGACATGACTTGGTCTGAATAGGAGGACATGACTTGGTCTGAATAGGAGGACATGACTTGGTCTGAATAGGAGGACATGACTTGGTCTGAATAGGAGGACATGACTTGGTCTGAATAGACGGACATGACTTGGTCTGAATAGACGGACATGACTTGGTCTGAATAGGAGGACATGACTTGGTCTGAATAGGAGGACATGACTTGGTCTGAATAGGAGGACATGACTTGGTCTGAATAGATGGACATGACTTGGTCTGAATAGACGGACATGACTTGGTCTGAATAGGAGGACATGACTTGGTCTGAATAGGAGGACATGACTTGGTCTGAATAGGAGGACATGACTTGGTCTGAATAGACGGACATGACTTGGTCTGAATAGGAGGACATGACTTGGTCTGAATAGGAGGACATGACTTGGTCTGAATAGACGGACATGACTTGGTCTGAATAGACGGACATGACTTGGTCTGAATAGGAGGACATGACTTGGTCTGAATAGGAGGACATGACTTGGTCTGAATAGGAGGACATGACTTGGTCTGAATAGGAGGACATGACTTGGTCTGAATAGACGGACATGACTTGGTCTGAATAGGAGGACATGACTTGGTCTGAATAGACGGACATGACTTGGTCTGAATAGACGGACATGACTTGGTCTGAATAGGAGGACATGACTTGGTCTGAATAGGAGGACATGACTTGGTCTGAATAGGAGGATATGACTATTAGCAATAGATATATTTAGACATTTTCTGCAGAAATTATAATGTAATTTTTAAAAACTCTTATGTGTAGCAGCTTTAAGGTTTGGGACAGAGCCAAACAGAAAGGACTGTCTACTGCTGAGATTGAACACGCTAATTCGGGATCCAGAGTCATTGGATTACGCCCATCCACCTCCCCCGTCTACAACACCGTAGCCACACCCAACCCTACTTTGAAGGCATTTCCCGACGTCCTCAAGACAGGCACAGATGTCCAATTTTGTAGTCATTCTTGAGCGATCTGGCAGCACACACACACAGGAGCTGGGAACACACACACACAGAGCATCTAAGAACACACACACTGGGGTGTTGGGATCACACACACACCTCTGTATACATCAGGGAATCCTTTAATCGTTTTCATCCTCACTTCCTGTCCTGAGGGGTCATCAAACCATCCTCACTTCCTGTCCTGAGGTGTCATCATACCATCCTCACTTCCTGTCCTGAGGTGTCATCATACCATCCTCACTTCCTGTCCTGAGGGGTCATCAAACCATCCTCACTTCCTGTCCTGAGGGGGTCATCATACCATCCTCACTTCCTGTCCTGAGGTGTCATCATACCATCCTCACTTCCTGTCCTGTGGGGTCATCATACCATCCTCACTTCCTGTCCTGAGGGGTCATCATACCATCCTCACTTCCTGTCCTGAGGGGTCATCATACCATCCTCATTTTACATTTACATTTTAGTCATTTAGCAGACGCTCTTATCCAGAGCGACTTACAGGAGCAATTAGGGTTAAGTGCCTTGCTCAAGGGCACATTTACGTCATTTAGCAGACGCTCTTATCCAGAGCGACTACAAGTTGGTGCATTCACCCTATAGCCAGTGGGATAACCACTTTACAATTATACTTTTTTTTTGGGGGGGGGGGGTAGAAGGATTACTTTATCCTATCCCAGGTGTTCCTTAAAGAGGTGGGGTTTCAAATGTCTCCGGAAGGTGGTGAGTGACTCCGCTGTCCTGGCGTCGTGAGGGAGCTTGTTCCACCATTGGGGTGCCAGAGCAGCGAACAGTTTTGACTGGGCTGAGCGGGAACTATGCTTCCGCAGAGGAAGGGGAGCCAGCAGGCCAGAGGTGGATGAACGCAATGCCCTCGGTTGGGTGTAGGGACTGATCAGAGCCTGAAGGTACGGAGGTGCCGTTCCCCTCACTGCTCCATAGGCAAGCACCATGGTCTTGTAACGGATGCGAGCTTCAACTGGAAGCCAGTGGAGTGTGCGGAGGAGGGGGGTGACGTGAGAGAACTTGGGAAGGTTGAACACCAGACGGGCTGCGGCATTCTGGATGAGTTGTAGGGGTTTACTGGCACAGGCAGGGAGCCCAGCCAACAGCGAGTTGCAGTAATCCAGACGGGAGATGACAAGTGCCTGGATTAGGACCTGTGCCGCTTCCTGTGTAAGGCAGGGTCGTACTCTCCGAATGTTGTAGAGCATGAACCTGCAGGATCGGGTCACCGCCTTGATGTTAGCGGAGAACGACAGGGTGTTGTCCAGGTTCACGCCAAGGCTCTTCGCACTCTGGGAGGAGGACACAACGGAGTTGTCAACCGTGATGGCGAGATCATGGAACGGGCAGTCCTTCCCCGGGAGGAAGAGCAGCTCCGTCTTGCCAGGGTTCAGCTTGAGGTGGTGATCCGTCATCCATACTGATATGTCTGCCAGACATGCAGAGATGCGATTCGCCACCTGGTTATCAGAAGGGGGAAAGGAGAAGATTAGTTGTGTATCGTCAGCGTAGCAATGATAGGAGAGGCCATGTGAGGATATGACAGAGCCAAGTGACTTGGTGTATAGGGAGAAAAGGAGAGGGCCTAGAACTGAGCCCTGGGGGACACCAGTGGTGAGACCACGTGGTGCGGAGACAGCTTCTCGCCACGCCACTTGGTAGGAGCGACCGGTCAGGTAGGACGCAATCCAGGAGTGAGCCGCGCCGGAGATGCCCAGCTCGGAGAGGGTGGAGAGGAGGATCTGATGGTTCACTGTATCAAAGGCAGCAGACAGGTCTAGAAGGACAAGAGCAGAGGAGAGAGAGTTAGCTTTAGCAGTGCGGAGAGCCTCCGTGACACAGAGAAGAGCAGTCTCAGTTGAATGACCAGTCCTGAAACCTGACTGGTTTGGATCAAGAAGGTCATTCTGAGAGAGATAGCAAGAGAGTTGGCTAAAGACGGCACGCTCAATAGTTTTGGAAAGAAAAGAAAGAAGGGATACTGGTCTGTAGTTGTTGACATCAGTGGGATCGAGTGTTGGTTTTTTGAGAAGGGGTGCAACTCTCGCTCTCTTGAAGACGGAAGGGACATGGCCAGCGGTCAAGGATGAGTTGATCAGCGAGGTGAGGTAGGGGAGAAGGTCACCGGAGATGGTCTGGAGAAGAGAGGAGGGGATGGGGTCAAGCGGGCAGGTTGTTGGGCGGCCTGCAGTCACTAGTCGCAAGATTTTATCTGGAGAGAGAGGGGAGAAAGAAGTCAAAGCATAGGGTAGGGCAGTGTGAGCAGGACCAGCAGTGTCATTAGACTTAACAAACGAGGATCGGATGTCGTCAACCTTCTTTTTAAAGTGGTTGACAAAGTCATCCACAGAGAGGGAGGAGGGGGGGGGGGGATTCAGCAGTGAGGAGAATGTGGCAAAGAGCTTCCTAGGGTTAGAGGCAGATGCTTGGAATTTAGAGTGGTAGAAAGTGGCCTTAGCAGCAGAAACAGATGAAGAAAATGTAGAGAGGAGGGAGTGAAAAGATGCCAGGTCGGCTGGGAGTTTAGTTTTCTTCCATTTCCGCTCCGCTGCCCGGAGCTCTGTTCTGTGAGCTCGCAATGAGTCATCAAGCCACGGAGCTGGAGGGGAGGACCGAGCCGGCCGGGAGGATAGGGGACACAGGGAGTCAAAGGATGCAGAAAGGGAGGAGAGGAGGGTTGAGGAGGCAGAATCAGGAGATTGGAGGGAGAAGGATTGAGCAGAGGGAAGAGATGATAGGATGGAAGAGGAGAGAGTAGTGGGAGAGAGAGAGCGAAGGTTGCGGCGGCGCGTTACCATCTGTGTAGGGGCAGAGTGAGTAGTGTTGGAGGAGAGCGAGAGAGAAAAGGATACAAAGTAGTGGTCGGAGACATGGAGGGGAGTTGCAGTGAGATTAATAGAAGAGCAACATCTAGTAAAGATGAAGTCAAGCGTATTGCCTGCCTTGTGAGTGGGGGGGGATGGTGAGAGGGTGAGGTCAAAAGAGGAGAGGAGTGGAAAGAAGGAGGCAGAGAGAAATGAGTCAAATGTAGACGTAGGGAGGTTGAAATCCCCCAAAACTGTGAAGGGTGAGCCATCCTCAGGAAAGGAACTTATCAAGGCGCAAAGCTCATTGATGAACTCTCCAAGGGAACCTGGAGGGCGATAGATGACAAGGATATTAAGCTTACTTCCTGTCCTGTCCATCCTCACTTCCTGTCCTGAGGTGTCATCATACCATCCTCATTTCCTGTCCTGAGGGGTCATCATACCATCCTCATTTCCTGTCCTGAGGTGTCATCATACCATCCTCATTTCCTGTCCTGAGGTGTCATCATACCATCCTCATTTCCTGTCCTGAGGTGTCATCATACCATCCTCACTTCCTGTCCTGAGGTGTCATCATACCATCCTCATTTCCTGTCCTGAGGGGTCATCATACCATCCTCACTTCCTGTCCTGAGGGGTCATCATACCATCCTCATTTCCTGTCCTGAGGTGTCATCATACCATCCTCATTTCCTGTCCTGAGGTGTCATCATACCATCCTCACTTCCTGTCCTGAGGTGTCATCATACCATCCTCACTTCCTGTCCTGAGGTGTCATCATACCATCCTCATTTCCTGTCCTGAGGGGTCATCATACCATCCTCACTTCCTGTCCTGTGGGGTCATCACACCATCCTCACTTCCTGTCCTGAGGGGTCATCACACCATCCTCACTTCCTGTCCTGAGGTGTCATCATACCATCCTCACTTCCTGTCCTGAGGGGTCATCATACCATCCTCACTTCCTGTCCTGAGGTGTCATCATACCATCCTCATTTCCTGTCCTGAGGGGTCATCACACCATCCTCACTTCCTGTCCTGAGGTGTCATCATACCATCCTCATTTCCTGTCCTGAGGGGTCATCACACCATCCTCACTTCCTGTCCTGAGGGGTCATCATACCATCCTCATTTCCTGTCCTGAGGGGTCATCATACCATCCTCTCCTGAGGGGTCATCATACCACAAAAATATTGCAAAGATAATTTAAAAGAACGTTGTTAGTAGAGATTCCTAGTTGTAAGGGGCATGGGACAGGGCTATCTCTCTGTCATTAGAATCTGCCCTGCCAAATCTAGCTCCAACCCAGTCAACCCACTCCACCCCTCTCTTCCCTTCTCCTCCATCCCTCCTGTTCTCCCCGTCTCCCCCTCTCCTCCCCTCTGCACCTAGTGTTCTGAGACGTAATAACAGTCGAGGGTCGTGTTCATCAAGGCATGCAACTGAAAACGTGTCCAACGGAAAGCAAAAATGAAAATGTCCACCATGCCACCCTCACCATGCCACCCCCACCATGCCACCCCCACCATGCCACCCCCACCATGCCACCCCCCTTCCACCATGCCTTCCTCACCATGCCACCTCCACCATGCCACCCTCACCATGCCACCCCCTCCATGCCACCCCCACCATGCCACCCTCACCATGCCACCCCCACCATGCCACCATGCCACCCCCACCATGCCACCCCCCTGCCACCATGCCACCCCCACCATGCCACCCCCCTTCCACCATGCCACCATGCCACCTCCACCATGCCACCCCCACCATGCCACCATGCCACCCCCACCATGCCACCCCCTGCCACCATGCCACCTCCACAATGCCACCATGCCAACCCCACCATGCCACCATGCCACCCCCACCATGCCACCCCCCTGCCACCATGCCACCCCGCCACCTCCACCATGCCACCCCCACCATGCCACCCTCACCATGCCACCCCCACCATGCCACCATGCCACCCCCACCATGCCACCCCCCTGCCACCATGCCACCCCCACCATGCCACCTCCAACATGCCACCTCCACCATGCCACCCCAACCATGCCACCATGCCACCTCCACCATGCCACCCCACCATGCCACCTTCACCATGCCACCATGCCACCATGCCACCTCCACCATGCCACCCCCACCATGCCACCTCCACCATGCCACCCCCACCATGCCACCCCCACCATGCCACCTCCACCATGCCACCCCCACCATGCCACCTCCACCATGCCACTCCTTTTCTTTACGGTGGGGGTGGCATGGTGAGGGTGGCATGCCTTGATGAAGCCTTATCCTTTTGTCGTTCTCCCCAGTCACATTTATTCTGTTTTGGAATGTGTGCGTTGTTGTTTAGAAGTTTTATTCTGCCTAAAGAGGAGTGAAATAGAAGATCATGATTGAAATGATTTGATTTGTTTCTCCATTCATTCTGACCTACTATTATTATTTTTCTTACATCAGATGCTGTAATGCTGTAATGTTGGCAAAAAAAAGTAAAATGTAAAATCCTGTTTATGAGATATGTATAAAAGAGAAATGTAATTCAGTTATCAATAAAATCCTTTTTGGAAACCGTTTGTCCACTGCTCATTGGTTTTCTATTGGAGAAGAGACGTCCCCAGTCTCATAGCAGACTTCTGGGTAACACGTTACAGTATTTTGTGGTTGTTGTTTACTGCTTAAGAAAGCATGATGTAGGGATGATGAATATGTTATGAATCCTTAAGTAGGTTCCCCTTGAAATGTAGTTGTACAGACTTGTTGTGTATGATGCTGCAGTGTAGCGTAGCGTTGCGTAGCGTATCGTAGCGTTGTTTAGCGTAGTGTTGTGTAGTGTAGCGCTGTGTAGCGTAGCATTGTGTAGCGTTGTGTAATGTTGTGTAGTGTAGCGTAGCGTTGTGTAGCGTAGTGTAGCGTTGTGTAGTGTAGTGTTGTGTAGTGTTGCGTAGCGTTGTGTAGCGTTGTGTAGTGTAGCGTTGTTTAGTGTAGCGTAGCGTTGTGTAGTGTAGTGTAGCGTTGTGTAGTGTAGTGTAGTGTTGTGTAGTGTTGCGTAGCGTTGTGTAGTGTAGCGTTGTTTAGTGTAGCGTTGCGTAGCGTTGTGTAGTGTAGCGTTGTTTAGTGTAGCGTTGTGTAGCGTTGTGTATTGTAGCGTTGTATAGTGGTGGATGTGAACTAGATCTCTCATACCTGTTTACTTCCAGTTTAAACAGCACATCCTTGACTAGGGCCTCCTGTCCTTCCTGTATCTGCTGGACATACTTCTGAGATGAGCCTGTCTGTCTGTCAGACTTTCTGTATGTCTCTGTCTGGCCTGGTCTCTATACGTGGGATATGGAAGTTGTCTGTGTATAAGAAGTGGGCCACTCTATATTCTAGTGCTATCTAAAGAGGTTGTGTACCGAGAGAGAGAGTGATCCATAGGGCGAAAGAGAGAGGAGTCAAATCAAATCAAATCTAAATGTTATTTGCCACATGCGCCGAATACAGCAGGTGTAAACATTACAGTGAAATGCTTACTTACAAGCCCTTAACCAACAATGCAGTTAAAAAAATTAAATAAAGTAAAATAAAAAGTGTTAATTAAAGAAAAATAGAAAATAAAAGCAAATAGCTAAAGAGCAGCAGTAAAATAAAATAACAGTAGGGAGGCTATATACAGGGGGGTACCGGCTAGTCGAGGTAATTGAGGTCATATGTACATGTGGGTAGAGAGAGAGTGATCCATAGGGAGAGAGAGAGAGAAGGACCAGTAGAGAGAGAGAGAAGGAGACAGTAGAGAGAGAGTGATCCATTGGGAGAGAGAGAAGGAGACAGTAGAGAGAGAGTGATCCATAGGGAGAGAGAGAGAAGGAGACAGTAGAGAGAGAGAAGGAGACAGTAGAGAGAGAGAAGGAGACAGTAGAGAGAGAGTGATCCATAGGGAGAGAGAGAGAGAAGGAGACAGTAGAGAGAGAGTGATCCATAGGGAGAGAGAGAAGGAGACAGTAGAGAGAGAGTGATCCATAGGGAGAGAGAGAGAAGGAGACAGTAGAGAGAGAGAAGGAGACAGTAGAGAGAGAGAAGGAGTCGGTAGAGAGAGAGTGATCCATAGGGAGAGAGAGAGAGAAGGAGACAGTAGAGAGAGAGTGATCCATAGGGAGAGAGAGAAGGAGACAGTAGAGAGAGAGTGATCCATAGGGAGAGAGAGAGAAGGAGACAGTAGAGAGAGAGTGATCCATAGGGAGAGAGGGAGAGAAGGAGACAGTAGAGAGAGAGTGATCCATAGGGAGAGAGAGAGAGAAGGAGACAGTAGAGAGAGAGTGATCCATAGGGAGAGAGAGAGAGAAGGAGACAGTAGAGAGAGAGTTATCCATAGGGGGAGAGAGAGAGAAGGAGACAGTAGAGAGAGAGAGAAGGAGTAGGTAGAGAGAGAGTGATCCATAGGGAGAGAGAGAGAAGGAGACAGTAGAGAGAGAGAGAGGAGAGATGGATAGAGAGATGGATGGAGAGGATAGATGGATAGAGAGATGGATGGAGACCGAGGCCAATGGTGTGTCCATCAGAGAAATGACAGAATCCTGAACCCCTGACTGGCACGTTCCAGCTCCAACAGAAGAACCAGATTCTGCCTCAGCCAGGTCAGCTTGGACCACCTTCCCTTCCTCAGCCAGGTCAGCTTGGACCACCTTCCCTTCCTCAGCCAGGTCAGCTTGGACCACCTTCCCTTCCTCAGCCAGGTCAGCTTGGACCACCTTCCCTTCCTCAGCCAGGTCAGCTTGGACCACCTTCCCTTCTGACACTGCAAAGACTATTACATTTTAACGGTTACTGTGGTCAGAGACTTGTGGCCAAATAAGGATTGAGGAAGACGTGCTCTCTTTAGCTAACACCCTGGACCCTCATTACCCATCCTCTATACCGCTCGGAAATGGACTGGGGTAAGGAGAATGGACTGGGGTAAGGAGAATGGACTGGGGTAAGGAGAATGGACTGGGGTAAGGAGAATGGACTGTGGTAAGGAAAATGGACTGTGGTAAGGAAAATGGACTGGGGTAAGGAAAATGGACTGGGTTAAGGAAAATGGACTGGGTTAAGGAAAATGGAATGGGGTAAGGAGAATGGACTGGGGTAAGGAGAATGGACTGGGGTAAGGAAAATGGACTGGGGTAAGGAGAATGGACTGGGGTAAGGAGAATGGACTGGGGTAAGGAAAATGGACTGGGGTAAGGAAAATGGACTGGGGTAAGGAGAATGGACTGGGGTAAGGAGAATGGACTGGGGTAAGGAAAATGGACTGGGGTAAGGAAAATGGACTGGGGTAAGGAAAATGGACTGGGGTAAGGAAAATGGACTGGGTTAAGGAAAATGGACTGGGTTAAGGAAAATGGACTCGGGTAAGGAAAATGGACTCGGGTAAGGAACATTTGGAAACTCCAGCCTTAATTGCACCAATCCAATACTTTTACATGCATGAGGGGGAGTGAACAAGTGCGCATGGGGTACAGGGGGTAGAGAACAGGCACATAGTAAGAAGTATCCTCAATGAAGGAACCTACTGGAAGCATCTAGAACTACATGTTTCCCAGTGACACAGCACAAAGACAGATGTATTCAGCAGAAGAGAAGAGATATTCCCAACTTTTCTTCCTCAAGTGTACACTTTCTTCACTCCCCATGTTTCTTACACCTGTCCATTCCATGGTAGGGAGTCAACAAGTACACACTTCTAGGGTAGTAGGGTAGATAATTGGGAATCTTTAAAAGGCCTACTACTGTATAAGATGATGGATCAGCCTGCCCTTGTCTGTTTGTTTGCTCCAGAGAGATACAGAGACATTGGTTCGGAGAGTGACAGCACGCAGATACATCACACTGTCTCCACCAATGCTGTTCCTGAATAGATCATTGTTCCGTCTTTTCCGGACCTTTCTAAAAATGGAAGGATAAAGGATTTAAGGATTAGAACGAACGGCAAATGATAGAGAAATAGAACTGTGGGGAGCTTCAAATATGATGTGGATGGAAAGATGGCTTGGAGTATAATAGAGAGAACAGTTCTGTGGTCCTCTGTAGCTCAGCTGGTAGAGCACGGCGCTTGTAACGCCAAGGTAGTGGGTTCGATCCCCGGGACCACCCATACACAAAAAATGTATGCACACATGACTGTAAGTCGCTTTGGATAAAAGCGTCTGCTAAATGGCATATTATTATTATTATTATTATAACAGATAGAAAGGGAGAGGGAGAGAGTATAATTATGCATAATTATTACATATCATCAGAGCAGATGGACACAGTTACCATGGAGAGAGTTGGAGTGAGACAGAGTACTCATGTTCTGTTTCTGTTCAACAGCAATACTGTGACTTGAGGAGGGAGAGAAAGAACGAGGGATGAGAGGTGAGGGGAGGGAGGACGAGTGATGGAGGAAAGGGCAGTTTGTGTGGATGCGTGGGGGTGTGGGGTTGTGTCTGTGTGTGGGGGGGGGGGGGGGGGGGGTCTGTGTGGGGGTGTGTGGATGCGTGTGGGTGTGTCTGTGTGGATGCATGGGAGTCTGGGGTTGTGTCTGTGTGGGGGGGGGGGTGTCTGTGTGGGGGTGTGTCTGTGTGGGGGTGTGGTGGTGAGGGGGGGGTGTCTGTGTGGGGGGTGTCTGTGTGGGGGGGTGTCTGTGTTTGGGGGGGTGGGGGTGTGTCTGTGTGGGGGTGGGGTGGTGGGGGGGGTCTGTGTGGGGGGGTGTCTGTGTGGGGGGGTGTGGTGGTGGGGTGGTGGGGGGGGGGTCTGTGTGGGGGTGTGTCTATGTGGGGGTGTGGTGGGGAGGGGGGTCTGTGTGGGGGTGTGTCTATGTGGTGGTGGGGGGGAGTGTCTGTGTGGGGGTGGGGGGGTTTATGTACACTACTGGTCAAAAGTTTTAGAACACCTACTCATTCAAGGGGTCTTCTTTATTTGTACTATTTTCTACATTGTAGAATAATAGTGAAGACATCAAAACGATGAAATAACACATATGGAATCATGTAGTAACCAAAAAAGGGTTAAACAAATATATTTCATATTTGAGATTCTTCAAAAAGCCACCCTTTGCCTTGATGACAGCTTTGCACACTCTTGGCATTCTCTCAACCAGCTTCACCTGGAATGCTTTTCCAACAGTCTTGAAGGAGTTCCCACATATGCTGAGCACTTGTTGGCCGCTTTTCCTTCACTCTGCGGTCCGACTCATCCCAAACCATCTAAATTGGGTTGAGGTCGGGTGATTGTGGAGGCCAGGTCATATGATGCAGCACTCCATCAGTCTCCTTCTTGGTCAAATAGCCCTTACACAGCCTGGAGGTGTGTTGGGTCATTGTCCTGTTGAAAAATAAATGATAGTCCCACTAAGCCCAAACCAGATGGGATGGCGTATCGCTGCAGAATGCTGTGGTAGCCATGCTGGTTAAGTGTGCCTTGAATTCTAAATAAATCACAGACAGTGTCACCAGCAAAGCACCCCCACACCATAACACCTCCTCCTCCATGCTTTACGGTGGCAAATACACATGCAGAGATCATCTGTTCACCCACACCGCGTCTCACAAAGACACAGCGGTTGGAACTAAAAATCTCAAATTTGGACTCCAGACCAAAGGACATATTTCCACTGGTCTAATGTCCATTGCTCGTGTTTCTTGGCCCAAGCAAGTTTCTTCTTATTATTGGTGTCCTTTGGTAGTGGTTTCTTTGCAGCAATTCTACCATGAAGGCCTGATTCACACAGTCTCCTCTGAACAGTTGATGTTGAGATGTGTCTGTTACTTGAACTATGTGAAGCATTTATTTGGGCTGCAATTTCTGAGGCTGGTAACTCTAATGAACTTATCCTCTGCAGCAGAGGTAACTCTGGGTCTTCCATTCCTGTGGCAGTCCTCATGGGAGCCAGTTCATCATAGCACTTGATGGTTTTTGCGACTGCACTTGAAGAAACGTTCAAAGTTCTTGAAATGTTCTGGATTGACTGACCTTCATGTCTTAAAGTAATGATGGACTGTCATTTCTCTTTGCTTGTTTGAGCTGTTCTTGACATAATATGGACTTGGTCTTTTACCAAATAGGGCCTTCTTCTGTATACCACCCCTACCTTGTCACAACACAACTGATTGGCTCAAACGTATTAAGAAGGAGAGTGATGGAGTGCTGCATCAGATGACCTGGCCTCCACAATACCCCGACTTTAACCAAATTGAGATGGTTTGGGATGAGTCGGACCGCAGAGTGAAGGAAAAGCAGCCAACAAGTGCTCAGCATATGTGGGAACTCCTTCAAGCATTCCAGGTGAAGCTGGTTGAGTGAATGCCAAGAGTGTGCAAAGCTGTCATCAAGGCAAAGGGTGGCTTTTTAAAGAATCTCAAATATAAAATATATTTTGATTTGTTTAACACTTTTTGGGTTATTACATGATTCCATATGTGTTACTTCATAGTTTTGGTGTCTTCACTATTATTCTACAATGTAGAAAATAGTAAAAATAAAGAAAAACCCTTGAATGAGTAGGTGTTCTAAAACTTTTGACCGGTAGTGTACATATGGAATTATTGATATGTTGTAAAAAAAAAAATATTTTAGATGAAAGTTTCTTCCCAATAATTTGCCAAAGATGTATTTTACATACCTTCCTTTCATATTTTACAGATAGAAAGATGGAAAAAGTATTTATCCACAGTCTGCTCTGGATACGTCCGGTCCTGGAGTGTCTTAACAAAATTAAACCACAATATTTAGGCTGACTTCATCCAATGTCCACAAAATGGATTTGCGTGATATGTAAATATGCCGATATTGAATGAGATATCACCTAATTTGCAGATTTTAATACAATATTTCAGAAAAATGTTCATACTACAAAGTATTATTTTTGTGTCCACGTTCAACTGGTAAAAGTTGATTGTGATATGATTATGGGAATAAATGACCCTGTTAGGGTGTGGTATATATGGTTTATGAATATGTTGGGAAGTCCTCATGTACGTACCGAAGTACCCATGTGTTACCATGTAAAAAAAATAATATACAGTGGGGAAAAAAAGTATTTAGTCAGCCACCAATTGTGCAAGTTCTCCCACTTAAAAAGATGAGAGAGGCCTGTCATTTTCATCATAGGTACACGTCAACTATGACAGACAAATTGAGAATTTTTTTTCCAGAAAATCACATTGTAGGATTTTTAATGAATTTATTTGCAAATTATGGTGGAAAATAAGTATTTGGTCACCTACAAACAAGCAAGATTTCTGGCTCTCACAGACCTGTAACTTCTTCTTTAAGAGGCTCCTCTGTCCTCCACTCGTTACCTGTATTAATGGCACCTGTTTGAACTTGTTATCAGTATAAAAGACACCTGTCCACAACCTCAAACAGTCACACTCCAAACTCCACTATGGTCAAGACCAAAGAGCTGTCAAAGGACACCAGAAACAAAATTGTAGACCTGCACCAGGCTGGGAAGACTGAATCTGCAATAGGTAAGCAGCTTGGTTTGAAGAAATCAACTGTGGGAGCAATTATTAGGAAATGGAAGACATACAAGACCCCTGATAATCTCCCTCGATCTGGGGCTCCACGCAAGATCTCACCCCGTGGGGTCAAAATGATCACAAGAACGGTGAGCAAAAATCCCAGAACCACACGGGGGGACCTAGTGAATGACCTGCAGAGAGCTGGGACCAAATTAACAAAGCCTACCATCAGTAACACACTACTCCGCCAGGGACTCAAATCCTGCATTGCCAGACGTGTCCCCCTGCTTAAGCCAGTACATGTCCAGGCCTGTCTGAAGTTTGCTAGAGTGCATTTGGATGATCCAGAAGAGGATTGGGAGAATGTCATATGGTCAGATGAAACCAAAATATAACTTTTTGGTAAAAACTCAACTTGTCGTGTTTGGAGGACAAAGAATGCTGAGTTGCATCCAAAGAACACCATACCTACTGTGAAGCATGGGGGTGGAAACTTCATGCTTTGGGGCTGTTTTTCTGCAAAGGGACCAGGACGACTGATCCGTGTAAAGGAAAGAATGAATGGGGCCATGTATCGTGAGATTTTGAGTGAAAACCTCCTTCCATCAGCAAGGGCATTGAAGATGAAACGTGGCTGGGTCTTTTAGCATGACAATGATCCCAAACACACCTCCCGGGCAACGAAGGAGTGGCTTCGTAAGAAGCATTTCAAGGTCCTGGAGTGGCCTAGCCAGTCTCCAGATCTCAACCCCATAGAAACTCTTTGGAGGGAGTTGAAAGTCCGTGTTGCCCAGCGACAGCCCCAAAACATCACTGCTCTAGAGGAGATCTGCATGGAGGAATGGGCCAAAATACCAGCAACAGTGTGTGAAAACCTTGTGAAGACTTACAGAAAACGTTTGACCTGTGTCATTGCCAACAAGGGGTATATAACAAAGTATTGAGAAACTTTTGTTATTGACCAAATACTTATTTTCCACCATAATTTGCAAATAAATTCATAAAAAATCCTACAATGTGATTTTCTGGATTCTTTTTTCTCAATTTGTCTGTCATAGTTGACGTGTACCTATGATGAAAATTACAGGCCTCTCTCATCTTTTTAAGTGGGAGAACTTGCACAATTGTTGGCTGACTAAATACTTTTTTTCCCCACTGTATATATATATATATTTATTGATTATTTAAAACATACAATATACTTGCAGTGAAGCCGCTCAACTACTACATCACATTAGTCATCTAACAGACTCCCATCCAGAGCGACACACAGAAGCAACCAGGGTCAATGCCCTGCTCAAGGGCACGTCGACAGTTCTCCCACAAGGTCAGAAACGGGGACCCGAATCAGCGATCCATCAGCCACCGGTCCAAGCTGCCAACCCAAGCTGCCAATGAACAAAAAAGACAAAGACAAATGAAAACAGAAAACAACAACGCAAAAAAACAAAAGACATCAAGGACAACAACAATCATAACAGCAAGGCCAACTGGATATGTTTGAGTGCATGTATGGCACTATTTACATGTGTGTCCGTGTATGTGCACGTGTGTGCATTTGAAGCAGAGTGTATGTACATGCATGTGTACTAACCCCTGCATGGCATCAGCCTCAGGCAAACAGGCATTAGCTGTAACAATGGAAAATAATTTTAGCTGAAAAGCACGAAGTCTTGAATCTTCCGTCGTTTTATATATCAACTCATAGACCCTGTACCATGGAATCGGTACATCAAAATTCTCTTCCCAACTATTTTGCAATCTGTATGGCACAGCTGTCAACATCCTGGTCCTCAAATGAAACTGGTATACTTTCCCATTTATGCTATTTTTATTCCTCCACCAGTTTTGATCCTTTATACTGGGCAGACAGACCAGTTCCCTACCTCCTCCCTTGATCCTTTATATTGGGCAGACAGACCAGTTCCCTACCTCCTCCCTTGATCCTTAATATTGGGCAGACAGACCAGTTCCCTACCTCCTCCCTTGATCCTTTATATTGGGCAGACAGACCAGTTCCCTACTTCCTCCCTTGATCCTTTATATTGGGCAGACAGACCAGTTCCCTACCTCCTCCCTTGATCCTTTATATTGGGCAGACAGACCAGTTCCCTACCTCCTCCCTTGATCCTTAATATTGGGCAGACAGACCAGTTCCCTACCTCCTCCCTTGATCCTTTATATTGGGCAGACAGACCAGTTCCCTACCTCCTCCCTTGATCCTTTATATTGGGCAGACAGACCAGTTCCCTACTTCCTCCCTTGATCCTTTATATTGGGCAGACAGACCAGTTCCCTACCTCCTCCCTTGATCCTTTATATTGGGCAGACAGACCAGTTCCCTACCTCCTCCCTTGATCCTTAATATTGGGCAGACAGACCAGTTCCCTACCTCCTCCCTTGATCCTTTATATTGGGCAGACAGACCAGTTCCCTACTTCCTCCCTTGATCCTTTATATTGGGCAGACAGACCAGTTTCCTGCCTCCTCCCGCTGCCACCTGCCTCCTCCATTTTTGGGGTAATGCTGTAATCAATTGGTTGTAATCTTGAATTGAGCAGACCTTCCCATACAATTCTGATAACTCCGTGAAAGACATAACTCTACCATTCCAATTTTCAATATCATTTAAAAACAAAATACCCTTTTCAAACATCTTTCCGATAAATACAGATATTTTATCAACCAGCACATTTGAGTTCAGCCATAATATTTGTTGTAATATTTGTTCTATCTTTTTAGGGGGATGAAATCGAAGTTGTAGCCAGCTCTGGAATGCTTGTTTGAAAAAGAGAGATACTTTGAAAATAATATCATTTCAATTAATCGAAAATGAGACATGGCAATCTGCACAAAGGCAAGAAGGCCATTTGTAAACAATGGGTGAGCTTTTCTTAGTAATCTACTTGAGAACCATTTAGGGTTCAAGTAAAACTTTTGAATAAGTGATGCTTTTAGAGAGAGGTTTAGTGCTTTTATATTTAATAATCTCAACCCACCCAGTTCATATTCATTATATAGATAGGCACGGCCATTATATAGATAGGGGCCATTATATAGATAGGGGCCATTATATAGATAGGGGCCATTATATAGATAGGCACACTTTATCTTGTCTGGTTTAGCATCCCAGATAAAGCGAAATATTTTTTGCTCATATGATTTGAAAAACGAATCATCATGAGTAGGCAGCGCCATAAGTAAGTGAGTAAACTGAGATATGACTAAGGAGTTAATCAGGGCAATTTTTCAATAAATAGACAGGTATTTACCTCTCCATGGTTGCAGGGATCTTGTCTATTTTTTACAAGTTTTCTATTGAAATTCATCATGGAGAGCTCATTTACATATTTTGTGATATGAATACCAAGTATGTCACCGTCAGCCCGTTTTATAGGTAAACTGCAGGGTAATGTAAAATATTTATTTTTTAAAGATCCAATATGTAATATTATTTTATTTTTATTTATATTTTTTTGTAATATGTAATATTGTACACTTATCATAATTAGGGTTTAGTCCAGAGAGTCCAGAAAAGTTATCTAGATCTTCAATGAGACATTGCAGGGATCTAGTTTGCAGACTTAATATAAAACTTGAGTCATCGGCATACATGGACACCTTTGTTTTTAAGCCTTGGATTTCTAGTCCTCTAATGTTGTTATTTGACCTGATTTTAATAGCTAGCATTTCGATGGCCATAACAAATAGATATGGTGACAGCAGACACCCTTGTTTAACTCCTCTTTACAATTCAAAAATTCTCAGAGAAGTAGCCGCTATTTACTATTTTACACCTAGGGTTCCTATACATTACTTAGACCCATTTTATAAGTGAATCACCGAAATTGAAAAAATCCAGGCATTTATAAATAAAATCCAGTCTTACTTTATCAAAGGCCTTTTCAAAATCCGCTATAAATACCAGACCATACCAGGCTTCTTAGATGTTTCATGATGTTCTATTATTTCTAGTAGTTTATCTCCAATGTATCATCCATGTAAAAAAAACCTGTCTGATTAGGATTAACAACATCTGGTAAAAATTATGAGTGCTATGCATTTCGTATTTTTGCATCACAACATTGAAGTGTAAGAGGCCTCCAGTTGTTAAGATAGACTGGATCTTGCCATCTGGGTCTTGTGTTAATAATAGTGAAATCAGACCTTCTTGCTGAGTACCTGACAGACTACCATACAAGCTGTGTTACCATGTTCACTTCGTTCTCTTTTATTGTGCCTGTGTATCTATAGTATATTACATTTACATTTACATTTTAGTCATTTAGCAGATGCTCTTATCCAGAGTGACTTACAGTTAAGTGAGTGCATACATTTTCATACTGGCCCCCCCGTGGGAAACGAACCCACAACCCTGGCGTTGCAAGCGCCATGCTCTACCAACTGAGCTACAGGGGACTGTATATACATGTACAGTGCCTTCAGAAAGAATTCAGACCCCTTGACTTTTTCCACATTTTGTTAGGTTACAGCCTTATTCTAAAATTGATTAAATTGTTTTTTTTTCAATCTACACACAATATTCCATAATGACAAAGCAAAAACATGTTTTTAGAAATGTTTGCTAATTTATAAATGTCTTTTAAAAAATTACATAAGTATTCAGACCCTTTACTCAGTACTTAGTTGAAGCACCTTTGGCAGTGATTACAGCCTCTAGTCTTCTTGGGTATGAATCTACAAGCTTGGCACACCTGTATTTGGGGAGTTTCTCCCATTCTTCTCTGCAGATCCTCTCAAGCTCTGTCAGGTTGGATGGGGAGTGTCGCTGCTCAGCTATTTTCAGGTCTCTCCAGAGATGTTAGATCAGGTTCAAGTCCGGGCTCTGGCTGGGCCACTCAAGGACATTCAGAGACTTGTCCCGAAGCCACTCCTGCGTTGTCTTGGCTGTGTGCTTAGGGTCGGTGTCCTGTTGGAAGGTGAACCTTCTCCCCAGTCTGAGGTCCTGAGCACTCTGGAGCAGGTTTTCATTAAGGATCTCTCTGTGCTTTGCTCCGTTCATCTTGTTTCTCATGGTCTGAGAGTCTTTAGGTGTCTTTTGGCAAACTCCAAGCGGGCTGTCATGTGCCTTTTACTGAGGAGTGAATTCCGTCTGCAGGTCACTCTACCATAAAGCCCTGACTGGTGGAGTGCTGCAGAGATGGTTGTCCTTCTGGAAGATTCTCCCATCTCCACAGAGGAACTCTAGAGCTCTGTCAGAGTGACCATCGGGTTCTTGGTCACCTCCCTGACCAAGGTCCTTCTCCCCTGATTGCTCAGTTTGGCCTGCCGGCCCGCTCTAGGAGAGTCTTGGTGGTTCCAAACTTCTTGCATTTAAGAATGATGGAGGCCACTGTGTTCTTGGGGACCTTAAATGCTGCAGAAATTTTTTGGTTCCCTTCCCCAGATCTGTGCTTCGACACAATCCTCTCTCGGAGCACTACGGACAATTCCTTCGAACTCATGGCTTGATTTTTGCTCTGACATGCACTGTCAACTGTGGGACTTTATATAGACAGCTGTGTGCCTTTCCAAATAATGTCCAATCACATTTACATTTTAGTCATTTAGCAGAAGCTCTTATCCAGAGCGACTTACAGTTAGTGAGTGCATACATTACATAACATTTTTTATTTTATATTTTTTTCATACTGGCCCCCTGTGGGAAATTGCCACCAGTGGACTGCAATCAAGTTGTAGAAACATCTCAAGGATGATCAATGGAAACAGGATGCACCTGAGCTAAATTTCGAGTCTCATAGCAAAGGGTCTGAATACTTATGTAAATAAAGGTATGTCTGTTATTATGGGGTATTGTGTGTAGATTGATGAGGGAAAAAATAATTTCATAAATAAGGTGTTTTCATTTTTTTTTATACATTTGCAAACATTTCTAAAAACCTGTTTTCGCTTTGTCATTATTGGGTGTTGTGTGTAGATTGCTGAGGATTATTATTTTTTAAATCCATTTTTGAATAAGGCCGTAACGTAACAAAATGTGGAAAAGGTAAAGGGGTCTGAATACTTTCCGAAGGCATTGTATAAAAGTATGGAAGTGTAGCTGTATACATTTTCTCTCTGTCCTGTAGATTTCTATGATATCTGTGGTGAGGTGGAGGGCAGGGGACCCCAATTTCCAGAGTTGGACTGCCTCTCTACTGCTGGAACAAGTCTGGGACCTGACAAACAGACATGTCTAAGCGAGAGATGGAGGGAGAGAGGGAGGAGGAGGGGGAGGGGAGGGGAGGGGAGGATGGGTGAGTCTGACTGTTGCTGTGCTGCTAGTACAGTCCTGGGACCTGACAAACAAACATGCCTCAGAGAGGGAGGGAGGGAGGGGGAGGAGAGAGGGAGGGGGTAGGAGAGAGGGAGGGGGTAGGAGAGAGGGAGGGGGTAGGAGAGAGGGGGTAGGATAGAGGGAGGGGGTAGGAGAGAGGGAGGGGGTAGGAGAGAGGGAGGGGGTAGGATAGAGGGAGGGGGTAGGATAGAGGGAGGGGGTAGGAGAGAGGGAGGGGGTAGGAGAGAGGGAGGGGGTAGGAGAGAGGGAGGGGTAGGAGAGAGGGGGGTAGGATAGAGGGAGGGGGTAGGATAGAGGGAGGGGGTAGGAGAGAGGGAGGGGTGGGATAGAGGGAGGGGTAGGAGAGAGGGAGGGGGTAGGAGAGAGGGGGTTAGGATAGAGGGAGGGGGTAGGAGAGAGGGAGGGGGTAGGATAGAGGGAGGGGGTAGGAGAGAGGGGGGTAGGATAGAGGGAGGGGTAGGATAGAGGGAGGGGGTAGGAGAGAGGGAGGGGTAGGAGAGAGGGAGGGGTAGGAGAGAGGGAGGGATAGGAGAGAGGGAGGGGGTAGGAGGGAGGGAGGGGGTAGGAGAGAGGGAGGGGGTAGGATAGAGGGAGGGGGTAGGATAGAGGGAGGGGTAGGAGAGAGGGAGGGGGTAGGAGGGAGGGAGGGGGTAGGAGAGAGGGAGGGGGTAGGAGAGAGGGAGGGGGTAGGAGAGAGGGAGGGGTAGGATAGAGGGAGGGGAGGAGAAGGACTGTGCCAGTCAGTCAGAGATGGGTGTGTGGGTAGCAAGAGTGATAGAAAGAGGGAGGATGGAGGGGGGAGATAGGGAGAGAGCTTTCACTGCGTCCTGGTCTAAGGATGACAAGCATGCTATGAAAACCCTGGAAGCTTGATAGCTGTCATTATCATATTATCCCCCCCATGAAAACTTGATAGCTGTCATTATCATATTATCCCCCCCATGAAAACCCTGGAAGCTTGATAGCTGTCATTATCATATTATCCCCCCCCATTGAAGGTCCAATCCATCTGTTGTTATCTCAATATCATATCATATCATTTGTGGGTAACAATTAACTACATTACTCTGATTTTTTTCAATTAAAATGATCAAAAATAAACTAAAATAGCAATTTCTCATCAAAGATTTTTGCTAGGACTGTCTGGGAGTGGTCTGAGCGGGGAGGGGAAAACTGAAAACTAGCTGTTATTGGCAGAGAGGTTTGGAACTCTCTTTATTATTGGTATATTAAAAACCCCTACAGTCGATTGACGCACCGGTGCTTCAATCTAAGTAACATCATTTTTTTTTTTTACCCCCATAAAAATCCAGTTTAAAATAGAGATATCAGGTTTTTTTGCATTGGATACGTCTCAATCCACCGCATCCTCCGATGTCGCACTCCGGTGGAAGAGCTAGAGCGGTGTTTATCAGACCATGAAACATCCCGAAAAACCGGTCTTCTCTCGAAAACGTCTGTAGCGTCTGAATGGTTATGACCACTCCATGGACGTGGTGGGGTTCTCTGTTTTGCTCTATGAACCCCACAAATGTCAGGGGACTCATCTGAAGTTGGTACCGTCGATGTGTCAACTTCTGTTTGTAGCGTCCAAAACGTTTTTTTTATAGCTACTGTTTACAAGCCTCCTGGGCCGTATACGGAGTGCCTTACTGAGTTCCCTGAATTCCTATCAGATCTGGTTTTGTCCCGTGGAATAAATATTGTGGATCTAAATGATTTTCCTCATAATCCTGGACTATCGGACCACCATTTTATTACGTTTTCAATCGCAACAAATAATCTGTTTAGACCCCAACCAAGGATTATCAAAAGCCGCGCTATAAATTCTCGGACAACCCAAAGATTCCTAGATGCCCTTCCAAACTCCCTCCACCTACCCAAGGATCGATTAACCACCTAACTGAGGATCTAAATTTAACCTTGCGTATTACCCTAGATGCAGTCGTACCCCTAAAAACAAAAAAACATTTGTCACGAGAAATTAGCTCCCTGGTATACAGAAAATACCTGAGCCCTGAAGCGAGCTTCCAGAAAATTGGAATGGAAATGGCGCTCCAACAAACTGGAAGTCTTCCGACTAGCTTGGAAAGACAGTACCTTGCAATATCGAAGAGCCCTCAATGCTGCTTGATCAGACTATTTTGCCAACCTAATTGAGGAGAATAAAGAACCATTCAAAAAAATAATGTATACTGTCGCAAAGCTAACTAAAAAGCAGTATTCCCCAAGAGAGGAATGGCTTTCACTTCAGCAGTGATGAATTCATGAACTTCTTCGACGAAAAGATCATGATCATTAGAAAGCAAATTACGGACTCCTTCTTTGAATCTCCATATTTCTCCAAAGCTCAGTTGTCCTGAGTCTGCACAGAACTGCCAGGACCGAGGGTCAATGGAGACACTCAAGTGTTTTAATCCTGTATTCACAAAAAAGTAATGGCCTCTAAACCTTCATGCTGCATACTGGACCCTATTCCAACTAAACATGAAAATAGTCATGGCCTCTAAACCTTCCAGCTGCATACTGGACCCTGTTCCAACTAAACTACTGAAAGAGCTACTTCCTGTACTTGCCCCTCCTATGTTGAACATAATAAATGGCTCCCTATCAACTGGATGTGAACCAAACTCACTAAAAGTGGCAGTAATAAAGCCTCTCTTGAAAAAGCCAAATCTTGACCCGGAAAATGTTTAAAAAAACATTCGGCCTATATCCAATCTCCCATTCCTCTAATTTTTTTTAAAAGCTTTTGCGCAGCAACTCACTGCCTTCCTGAAGACAGATAATGTTTACGAAACGCTTCAGTCTGGTTTTAGACCCCATCATAGTGCTGAGACCTCACTCGTGAATGACCTTTTAATGGCGTCAGACCAAGGCTCTGCATCTGTCCTCGTGCTCCTAGACCTTTAGTGCTGCTTTATAGTACTATTCATAGTACTGAGACTGAAGGTGGTGCTCCTAGACCTTTGTGCCGCTTTTGACACCATCGATCACCACATTCTTTTGGAGAGATTGGAAACCCTAATTGGTCTATAAGGACAAGTTCTTGCCTGGTTTAGATCTTATCTGTCGGAAAGATATCAGTTAGTCTCTGTGGATGGTTTGTCCTCTGACAAATCAATTGTACGTTTCGGCGTTCCTCAAGGTTCCATTTTAGGACCACTATTGTTTTCACTATATATTGTACCTCTTGGTGATGTCATTCGGAAACACAATGTCAACTTTCACTGCTATGCGGATGACACACAGCTGTACATTTCGATGAAACATGGTGAAGCCCCAAAATGGCCTACCCTGGAAGCCTGTTTTTCAAACATAAGGAAGTGGATGGAGGCAAATGTTTTACTTTTAAACTCGGACAAAACAGAGATGCTAGTTCTAGGTCCCAAGAAAAAAAGAGATCTGCTGTCGGATCTGACAATTAATCTTGATGGTTGTACAGTCGTTGCAAATAAAACTGTGAAGGACCTCTTTTGACGAACACATCAAGAATATTTCAAGGGCATTTTTTTTTCATCTTCGTAACATTGCAAAAATCTAAACTTTTTGTCAAAAAATTATGCAGAAAAGCTAATCCATGCTTTTGTCACTTCTAGATTAGACTACTGCAATGCTCTACTCTCCGGCTACCCGGATAAAGCACTAAATAAACTTCAGTTAGTGCTAAATACGGATGCTAGAATCTTAACTAGACCCAAACAATCTGATAATATTACTCCAGTGCTAGCCAGTGCTAGCCTCTCTACACTGGCTTCCTGTTAAGGTCCCGTGTGGCTCAGTTGGTTGTAAGGGTTGGTGTGAGGTGTGACCCTGGTGCGGTGCAGGATATACAGTAGGCAGTAGGCAGAGATGGTGAAACAAGGATCTTTACTGTTGGTCCCGAAGCCCGATTACAAAATAACGGACTTATCACGATTAAGGTAAGGCGGAGCAAATAAGTCTCCAAAAAACAGCTGACAGCCAAAATACGAAATACTACCTACGACTGAAAACAAATAACGAAACAGGGAGAACACTTCTTGAGTACCTGTACATAGGTCTCCGATCAGACACTGAGTAGTACTGCTGGACAGTGGTGAATTAGCCAACAAAAGCCATTCAGTTGCAGCTTAAGTTGTGTTAAGGTCCAGTGATTCAGTGATTCCGGCAGAAAATCCGATATGCTCTGGGTTGATAGCACGCTGTGCAGACTGGCCGATAATTGTCCAGGCTAGAGCTGGCTGGTAGGTAGTGCAGGCCACGGACAGTGGTGAAGACCGCTAACGGTGGCTAATAGCAAGTAGCTTGCTAGCTGGCTAGTTTCAGCCGTAGGTTCTTGATAAAAATAAAGAAATTATAGAATCCGTTCCACATTGAGGCGGGATGCAGGAAAGTATATTTAGTTAAATGATGGAAAGTGAGATAGAGAAATATATCTGAAAAAAAAAACAGGCTATTTACACGAGGACACAACAGAATACACGACTGCACTGCTACGCCATCTAGTGCATCTATAAGCAACGGTAGGCAGGCTTCAGCACGTCACACACCACTTTGAAATGAGCTGGAGGTAGTATGCATTTTGAAAAAACATATACTTAATTGTTTGAAACCTGAATGTTTTACTTCATATTATGAGGAATGTCTTACCTTGCTTCAAAGTAGCCTATAGCCAAAATCCAACCATATCTGGAGGCAATTATGTTATAAAGACTTCCACATTGCAACCAATAGCCTATTTCTCTCATATTCCATTGGTTTTCAAATCAACTTTTTTTCATTGTCCAATAGCCAAAGGCACAATCCTAGTCATATTAGCAACCCATGCTAGTTCTTGTATCTTTAGATCTCCCCTCTTTCTACATTTCTAATAATTTTCTTATCTCTGTCAAATGAAACCGCTCGCATGTGCGGTTCACTTTTGACAACTGTTTTCTGCTAAATGCATTATGGAACAAAAATGTGTGTGTACATTGTACATTGCTGCGCTTATAATGTGAATAAATAATAGTTTATTAACATTTTAAGCTAAACGTTCTGAACTGTTGCATCAGCCTCATTGCTTTTTAAAGTGTTTTTTTCTGGTTGTATGAATTTGGGATCTATCGTCCCACGACTGTCCCAGAGTCTGTTTGGAATTGTCAAGGTGACGTGTATGCGGGAAACGAAGTCTAGCGCAGGACACCGAACTACTGGCAGAACGTACTTTACTTAACACAGTAAAGAAAGTACAAAACAAACCTCCAAACAGGGAGGAACAATAACGCATACAACCAGCACTGCCGACCTAACGGAAAACAATCACACACAATAACCAATGAGCGACAGGGGTTTATAAAGGGAATACAATATAACATAATGGGAAACAGGTGCAAACAATCAGGACAAACTAGACAAACACCGAAACATAGATCGGTGGCAGCTAGTACTCCGGGGACGACGAACGCCGAAGCCTGCCCGAGCAAGGAGGAGGGGCAGCCTCGGCTGATTCCGTGACAGGAATAGGCTACAGTGGGGGGAAAAAGTATTTAGTCAGCCACCAATTGTGCGAGTTCTCCCACTTAAAAAGATGAGAGAGGCCTGTAATTTTCATCATAGGTACACGTCAACTATGACAGACAAATTGAGAAAAAAAATCCAGAAAATCACATTGTAGGATTTTTAATGAATTTATTTGCAAATTATGGTGGAAAATTAGTATTTGGTCACCTACAAACAAGCAAGATTTCTGGCTCTCACAGACCTGTAACTTCTTCTTTAAGAGGCTCCTCTGTCCTCCACTCGTTACCTGTATTAATGGCACCTGTTTGAACTTGTTATCAGTATAAAAGACACCTGTCCACAACCTCAAACAGTCACACTCCAAACTCCACTATGGCCAAGACCAAAGAGCTGTCAAAGGACACCAGAAACAAAATTGTAGACCTGCACCAGGCTGGGAAGACTGAATCTGCAATAGGTAAGCAGCTTGGTTTGAAGAAATCAACTGTGGGAGCAATTATTAGGAAATGGAAGACATATAAGACCACTGATAATCTCCCTCGATCTGGGGCTCCACGCAAGATCACACCCCGTGGGGTCAAAATGATCACAAGAACGGTGAGCAAAAATCCCAGAACCACACAGGGGGACCTAGTGAATGACCTGCAGAGAGCTGGGACCAAAGTAACAAAGCCTACCATCAGTAACACACTACGCCGCCAGGGACTCAAATCCTGCAGTGCAAGACGTGTCCCCCTGCTTAAGCCAGTACATGTCCAGGCCCGTCTGAAGTTTGCTAGAGTACATTTGGATGATCCAGAAGAGGATTGGGAGAATGTCATATGGTCAGATGAAACCAAAATATAACTTTTTGGTAAAAACTCAACTCGTCGTGTTTGGAGGACAAAGAATGCTGAGTTGCATCCAAAGAACACCATACCTACTGTGAAGCATGGGGGTGGAAACATCATGCTTTGGGGCTGTTTTTCTGCAAAGGGACCAGGACGACTGATCCGTGTAAAGGAAAGAATGAATGGGGCCATGTATCGTGAGATTTTGAGTGAAAACCTCCTTCCATCAGCAAGGACATTGAAGATGAAACGTGGCTGGGTCTTTCAGCATGACAATGATCCCAAACACACCGCCCGGGCAACGAAGGAGTGGCTTCGTAAGAAGCATTTCAAGGTCCTGGAGTGGCCTAGCCAGTCTCCAGATCTCAACCCCATAGAAAATCTTTGGAGGGAGTTGAAAGTCTGTGTTGCCCAGCGACAGCCCCAAAACATCACTGCTCTAGAGGATATCTGCATGGAGGAATGGGCCAAAATACCAGCAACAGTGTGTGAAAACCTTCTTGAAGACTTACAGAAAACGTTTGACCTGTGTCATTGCCAACAAAGGGTATATAACAAAGTATTGAGAAACTTTTGTTATTGACCAAATACTTATTTTCCACCATAATTTGCAAATAAATTCATAAAAAATCCTACAATGTGATTTTCTGGATTTCTTTTTCTCATTTTGTCTGTCATAGTTGACGTGTACCTATGATGAAAATTACAGGCCTCTCTCATCTTTTTAAGTGGGAGAACTTGCACAATTGGTGGCTGACTAAATACTTTTTTTCCCCACTGTATTTCTTTCTCACACAGAACGACAAGCTGACAAATAGAAAAGTTTACCTGTGAGAAAGAAATAGCCTATTCCGAACAGACTCAGTGGCGGTCGGTGCCGTTTAAGATCAGGGAGGATGATACATTATTGCTATTACAGCATATTGGATGACTGTCATTCATATTCTATTCACCCAGTTCAATGTAACAGCGATAGGTTTAGGCTACTACATGATACTCCAATTTCCCCGGAAACCCATCATGAAGTTGCTACAACCTAGCCTATGAATGAAAGTTGAGTAATCAAGGTGACAGACATTGACACATTCAATACTGCCCTGCACAGTCTTGCCTGCATCTAGCTTATCTAGGGTGTAATCATTAGTCCAACAGTTGCAAATGTGAGTTTCTATTGGACAAATTCAGGTATGTTTATCCCTGTTTCCTTCCGTTTTGATTACGTTTAAGAAAAGTTTTTCAACAGGATCGGCAGAATGAATACACCCCTGATCACACGCAAACACAGTTCACTTTCATAGCAGCCAGTTGTATTCCTTCTCGCATCACCTTTTCCTTTCGCTGGTGGACTTCAGTGCACAACACATCAGCTGTCTGTGACCAGGCGAAAAAACCTTTCCAAGCCAAACCTTCATATCAGGACCGCTAACCGCTACACACAGCCTACTTCATTGTCTTATCGTAGTCAACATAGCTACTAGAACTAACGCGTTAGTAAACCTGCTACAATCATGCAGTACAGTGTAGTCAGCAGCAAGCAGTTTAGCAGTTACACCGGCGGGCAGCAACTATTGTCTTTCTCTCTCTTTGAGTCAACTACTCACCGCATTTTATGCAGTGCACTGCTAGCTAGCTGTAGCTTATGCTTTCAGTATTATATTAATTATCTGATCCATTGATTGGGTGGACAACATGTCAGTTCATGCTGCATGAGCTCTGATAGGTCGGAGGACGTCGTCCGGAAGTTGTCATAATTACTGTGTTAAGTTTATGGAAGGGTGTGAGAACCATGAGCCTCCTAGGTTTTGTATTGAAGTCAATGTACCCAGAGGAGGATGGAAGCTAGCTATCCTCCGGCTACACCATGGTGATACCCTACAGAGTGCTGTTGAGGCTACAGTAGACCTTCATTGTGAAACAGTGTGTTGTAATCAATTATTCGGTGAAGTGAATATATTTAGTATAGTTTTATCTGAAAAGGATAACTTTTTTTGTTTCACTTTTTAATTTTTTAATTTTTTACTGAGGAGGATGGTCCTCCTCAGTAGTGCAAGATATGTAAACATTATTAAAGTGACTAGTGTTCCATTTCTTAAAGTGGCCAGTGATTTCAATAGGCAGCAGCAGCCTCTAATGTGCTAGTGATGGCTATTTAACTGTCACGGTTCAGACAGACGACCAGAGGACCACAATTGCGTCACACCAGAAAGTTTATTAAAACTTAAGGGAAAAGGGAAGTAGGGAGTGAATGAAGGCTCCAGGGGTAACAGGGATCCCGTCCAATGTGCTGGGTCTGTGCCCCCCCCAGTGGCAGCGATGCGTCCTATGAAGCCGGTGGTGGGTGGTCCAGAAGTCCTGGGGGGGGGGAGACACAGACACAACAGGGCGGAATGAAACAAGGCAGCAGTACAGTTCAAGGGAAATCCAAAATACGTAGTAGCAAGGCAGAAGGCTGGTCAGAGTTACCGGGATTGAAGAGTAGTCAGGAGTCGTTATGGCAGAAGCAGGTCTGGATCTCCTGGGGCAGAAGAGTATCCAAAAATCAGGCAGGTCCGGGGTCACAAAACCAGGGTGAGCCAGAAGCGCGAGCAAACAGGTTCCGGGTGTGAGCTTTGCAGACGATCTGACACCGGAGAGCTGAAAGACAGGGCCTTAAATACTGGGAGAGGTAGTGGGTAATGCAGCGCAGCTGGCAGAGTAATTAGAGCAGAGCAGAGCAGGGACAGGTGGAGCTAGTTAGGCTGAGTAGAGAGAGTGGTGAGCAGAGTGGAAGAAAATTAAGGTGGTAACCCGGTGGAGTGAGAGGCTCATGACAGAACCCCCCCCCCAAGGGACGGCCCCAGAAGTCCCAAGAGCAACACCACGCCGGGCGGGAGGAGGGGAGCCGGAGGAGGGCTAGAACTCCTCCGAACGGTCCGAGTGAACGTCCTCATCCTCGGAGGAAGCCGGAGGGCCGTGGTCGGGAGATGGGACAGGTCCCGAGACAGGATCAGGCACAGGACAGGAAGCCGAGCGGGCAGGACGGTTAGGGACCCCTCTGGGGCGGCCCCTACGGATTGCAGGTTGATCAGGATGCCGTTGGTGGAAAGCGGTGATGAGAGTCCTATCCACAATCCGACTAGCTGGCACCCAGGTCCTTTCCTCAGGTCCATAGCCCTCCCAGTCAATGAGGTACTGGAGACCCCTACCCCTCCGTCTGGACCGAAGCAGGCGGCGGACGGTGTAAACCAGACCACCATCGACGAGCCGTGGAGGAGGAGGACAAGGCGCAGCAGGGACCAGCGGACTCTCATGGATGGGCTTAATCTTAGACACATGGAAAGTGGGGTGCACCCTCAGGGAATTAGGCAGTTGGAGCCGGACAGCAGTTGGGCTAATCAATCTTATGATAGGGAATGGGCCAATGAACCGAGGTGCCAGCTTCTGCGACTCCACCCTGAGTGGCAGGTTCTTCGATGACAACCACACCCTTTGACCAACATGGTAGGTGGGAGCAGGAATTCTCCGACGGTTGGCCCCGGTAGTGTAGCTGGCAACGGATCTGAGGAGTGTGGCTCGGGCTTGTGACCAGGTGCGGCGACATCGACGGGCAAAAGCAAGTGCAGATGGGCAAGTAACCTCCTCTTCCTGGCTGGCAAATAGAGGAGGCTGGTATCCATAAACACATTGGAAAGGGGACATACCGATGGCAGAGCAGGTCAGAGAATTGTGTGCGTACTCCACCCATGTCAATTGCTGCGACCAGGAGTGGGGGTTGCGTGAAGTCATGCATCGCAGTGCCTTCTCGAGCTCCTGATTAGCCCGCTCTGACTGCCCATTGGATTGGGGATGGAATCCGGAAGTCAGACTGACTGTGGCTCCCAGCAGGTGACAGAACTCCTTCCAAAAAGCGGAGGAGAATTGTGGACCACGGTCAGAAACTACATCCTTTGGCAGTCCGTGGATCCGGAAGACGTGTTCCAGGACCACCTGGGCGGTCTCCTTGGCGGTTGGGAGCTTGGGGAGGGGAATGAAGTGTGCCATCTTGCTGAAACGGTCAACTATGGTGAGAATGACGGTCATGCCACTTGAAGGGGGCAGCCCCGTGACAAAGTCAAGGGCGATGTGAGACCAGGGACATCTGGGCACAGGCAGGGGCTGCAGCAATCCGGCTGGGGGCTGGCAGGACGACTTGTGTTGGTTGCAGATGGGGCAGGCTTGGACGAATTCCCGTACATCCTTTCTCAGAGAGGGCCACCAGAACCTCTGGGCGAGCAGGTTGTAAGTGCGGGTGGAGCCAGGGTGACAAGCTAGGCGGGAGTCATGTCCCCACTGAACGACCTGGGACCTCAGGTCTTCGGGGACAAAAAGGCGGTCAGCTGGGCAAGTGCTGGGACCTGGCTGGTTACGGAGAGCCTCCAGCACCTGTTCCTCAACAGCCCAGGTCAGAGCTGCAACGATGCAGGGACTTGGCAGAATCGACACAGGGTCCTTGGAGGGGGTGTCATCCTTCTGGAATTGACGGGAGAGGGCGTCTGGCTTGGTGTTGCGTGATCCAGGCCGGTATGACAGAGTGAAATTAAACCTGGTGAAGAACAGGGCCCAGCGGGACTGCCTGGAGTTCAACCGTTTGGCCGTGCGGATGTACTCCAAGTTCTTATGATCGGTCCAAACGAGAAATGGAATGGTGGACCCCTCCAGCCAGTGACGCCACTCCTCCAAGGCAAGCTTCACAGCCAGCAGCTCACGGTTCCCTATGTCGTAATTGCACTCAGAGGGGGACAACCGACGTGAGAAAAAGGCACAGGGATGGAGCTTCCTATCCTCCGCAGCCCACTGAGAAATCACCGCACCAACTCCCACATCCGAGGCGTCCACCTCCACAATGAATTGCCGGTCCACATCAGGCATCTGGAGGATGGGAGCGGAGGTGAACCTCACCTTGAGGGTACTGAAGGCCTTGTCGGCTGCTGGGGTCCAGGTGAAGGGTTGCTTGGTGCTGGTTAGAGCAGTGAGAGGGGCAGCAACGGTACTGTAGTTCCGGATAAACTTTCTATAGAAGTTAGCAAACCCCAGAAACTGTTGCAGCTTCTTTCTGTTCTCCGGAACTGGCCATGAAGTAACTGCTGATACTTTGGCAGGATCCATTTGGATACTTCCCTCTGCCACTATGTACCCCAGGAAGGCCACTGTCTTGACGTGAAACTCACATTTCTCTGCCTTGGCGTAGAGGGAATTCTCCAGAAGACGATGAAGGACTTGCTGGACATGGCGGGTGTGTTCAGACAGGTTTCTGGAGTAGATTAAGATGTCATCCAGGTAAACGAAGACAAACTTGTTTAACATGTCCCGCAGTACATCATTCACTAGAGCCTGGAACACAGCAGGAGCATTGGTGAGGCCAAAAGGCATAACCAGATACTCGTAGTGGCCTGTTGGTGTATTGAATGCGGTTTTCCATTCATCTCCCTCCCGGATCCGCACTAGGTGGTAAGCGTTTCTGAGATCCAACTTGGTAAAAACAGTGGCTCCCTGGAGCAACTCAAAAGCAGAGGTGAGCAGAGGCAGAGGGTAACGGTTTTTCACTGTGATGTCGTTGAGTCCCCTGTAGTCGATGCAGGGGCGAAGAGATCCGTCCTTCTTCCCCACAAAGAAGAAACCAGCACCAGCAGGAGATGAAGATGAACGGATTAATCCTGCGGACAGAGAGCCATTGATGTAGTCCTCCATGGACTTTCTTTCAGGAGCAGACAACGAATAAAGACGACCCTTTGGAGGGGCTGTTCCAGGGAGGAGGTCGATGGCACAGTCGTACGGTCGGTGAGGGGGCAGAGATGTGGCTCTTGCTTTGTTAAACACCTCTCTGAGACCATGGTAGCATTCTGGGACATTGGAGAGGTCAGGAGCGGAGTTAGTAGGTACTGGCCGAGGGGGTAGTGCGGCAGCAAGCAGGCAGGTTCGGTGGCAGTCCTCTCCCCACTCCCTGATCACCCCGGTCACCCAGTCGAGCTGAGGGTTGTGCCGGCGGAGCCATGGGTAACCCAGAATGAGGGGTTGGCCTGGAGAGGGGAGCAGGTGAAACTGGATAGTTTCTTGATGGTTTCCGGACAGACCCATCGAGACCGGGGCCGTGACATGAGTGACCGATCCGAGTAAGTGTCCGTCCAGTGCCCGGGCAGGAATAGGAGGTGTCAAACGGAGGTTCTCCAGTCCCAGTTGGCGTGCCAGCTTGATGTCCATTATGTTGGCCTCGGCGCCAGAATCCACCAGAGCAGCCAGGGTGTGAGTTGAGTCAGAGAGGCGGAGGTGAACTTGCAGCAGGGGTTTGCGGTCGGAGGACTGGATGGTCATTGAACTCAACCGGACTCCCCCTATGCCCGGTGAGCTTCGGCCCTTTAAAGGGCAGGTTACCACACGATGTCCATCACCTCCACAATAGAGGCAGAGGTTTGAGGTGAAGCGGCGCTGGCGCTCTGCAGGAGTGAGAGAGGCTCGCCCAATCTCCATAGGCTCAGACTGATCAAGCTGACCTGGGTGAGTGGCAGTAGATGACAGGAGCCCAGTCGGATCTCTCCGAATGCCGGTAGTAGGTGGACCTTGGTGCCCCCTCTCACGACGACGGGTCTGTATCCTTCTGTCGATCCTGACAGTCAGTGCGATGGCTTCATCAAGAGTGGAAGGCAGTTCATGGGAGACCAACTCGTCCTTGATATAGTCAGCCAAACTATGGAAGAACGCGTCCACCAACGATGGTGTGTTCCAAGAACTTCGTCTAGCCAGGGTTCGGAAGTCGATGGAATGGTCTGCGACTGTACGTCTGCCTTGTCGAATACTGAACAGTTCACGAGACGCCTCTGCGGTTGGTGAATCCAGGTCAAACACCTTCAGCATCTCCTCAGCAAACAGATCGAAGGTTGCACATGCGGGGGTTTGACGTTCGAACTCTGCTGTTCCCCAGAGTCGAGCTCGGCCCGTCAGGTGAGTGATGGCATACCCAACTTTAGCCCCCTCCGTGGCGAAGGTCCTTGGCTGCAAGGAGAACTGAAGTCGGCAGCTAGTCAGGAATGGCCGGACCTGGGTTGAATCGCCGTTGAACCGCTCGGGGTTTCCAATCTTGGGTTCCGGAGCAGCGGCTGCAATGACCGGGGCAGGTAACTCGGGGGCAGGGCTGGTGGGCAGACTGGCTGGGGTAAGGTTGGTGAGGAGTTGAATGATCATGGCGAGTTGTTGTTGCTGCTGCTGGAACTGCTGCTCATGCTCATCGGTTTCCATGTCGGGGAAAGTGTGCGCTGAGTCCATAATGGTCAGATCGTACTGTCACGGTTCAGACAGACGACCAGAGGACCACAATTGCGTCACACCAGAAAGTTTATTAAAACTTAAGGGAAAAGGGAAGTAGGGAGTGAATGAAGGCTCCAGGGGTAACAGGGATCCCGTCCAATGTGCTGGGTCTGTGCCCCCCCCAGTGGCAGCGATGCGTCCTATGAAGCCGGTGGTGGGTGGTCCAGAAGTCCTGGGGGGGGGGAGACACAGACACAACAGGGCGGAATGAAACAAGGCAGCAGTACAGTCAAGGGAAATCCAAAATACGTAGTAGCAAGGCAGAAGGCTGGTCAGAGTTACCGGGATTGAAGAGTAGTCAGGAGTCGTTATGGCAGAAGCAGGTCTGGATCTCCTGGGGCAGAAGAGTATCCAAAAATCAGGCAGGTCCGGGGTCACAAAACCAGGGTGAGCCAGAAGCGCGAGCAAACAGGTTCCGGGTGTGAGCTTTGCAGACGATCTGACACCGGAGAGCTGAAAGACAGGGCCTTAAATACTGGGAGAGGTAGTGGGTAATGCAGCGCAGCTGGCAGAGTAATTAGAGCAGAGCAGAGCAGGGACAGGTGGAGCTAGTTAGGCTGAGTAGAGAGAGTGGTGAGCAGAGTGGAAGAAAATTAAGGTGGTAACCCGGTGGAGTGAGAGGCTCATGACATTAACAGTCTGATGGCTTTGAGATAGAAGCTGTTTTTCATTCTCTCGGTCCCAGCTTTGATGCACCTGTACTGACCTCGCCTTCTGGATGATAGCGGGGTGAACAGGCAGTGGCTCGGGTGATTGATGTCCTTGATGATCGTTTTGGCCTTCCTGTGACATCGGGTACTGTAGGTGTCTTGGAGGGCGGGTAGTTTTCCCCCGGTAATGCGTTCGGCAGACCGCACCACCCTCTGGAGAGCCCTGCGGTTGCGGGCAATGCAGTTGCCATACCAGGCGGTGATACAGCCCGACAGGATGCTCTCAATTGTGCATCTGTAAAAGTTTGTGAGGGTTTCAGGTGCCAAGCCACATTTCTTCAGCCTCCTGAGGTTGAAGAGGCTCTGTTGCACCTTCTTCACCACACTGTCTGTGTGGGTGGACCATTTCAGTTTGTCAGTAATGTGTACGCCAAGAAACTTGAAACTTTCCACCTTCTCCACTGCGATCCCGTCGATGTGGATAGGGGGGTGCACCCTCTGCTGTTTCCTGAAGTCCACGATCATCTCCTTTGTTTTGTTGAAGTTGAGTGAGAGGTTATTTTCCTGGCACCACACTCCCAGAGCCCTCACCTCCTCCCTGTAGGCGGTCTCGTCATTGTTGATAATCAAGCCTACTACTGTTGTGTCGTCTGCAAACTTGATGATTGAGTTGAAGGCGTGCTTGGCCACGCAGTCATGGGTGAACAGGGAGTACAGGAGGGGGCTGAGCACACACTCATGTGGGGCCCCAGTGATGAGGAGATGTTGTTTCCTACCTTCACCACCTGGGGGTGGCCCGTCAGGAAGTCCAGGACCCAGTTGCACAGGGCGGGGTTCAGACCCAGGGCCTCGAGCTTAATGATGAGCTTGGAGGGTACTATGGTGTTGAATGCTGAGCTATAGTCAATGAACAGCATTCTTACATACAGTGGGGAAAAAAAGTATTTAGTCAACCACCAATTGTGCAAGTTCTCCCACTTAAAAAGATGAGAGAGGCCTGTAATTTTCATCACAGGTACACGTCAACTATGACAGACAAAATGAGAAAAAAAAATCCAGAAAATCACATTGTAGGATTTGTAATGAATTTATTTGCAAATTATGGTGGAAAATAAGTATTTGGTCAATAACAAAAGTTTCTCAATACTTTGTTATATACCCTTTGTTGACAATGACACAGGTCAAACGTTTTCTGTAAGTCTTCACAAGGTTTTCACACACTGTTGCTGGTATTTTGGCACCTTCCTCCATGCAGATCTCCTCTAGAGCAGTGATGTTTTGGGGCTGTCGCTGGGCTACACAGACTTTCAACTCCCTCCAAAGATTTTCTATGGGGTTGAGATCTGGAGACTGGCTAGGCCACTCCAGGACCTTGAAATGCTTCTTACGAAGCCACTCCTTCGTTGCCCGGGCGGTGTGTTTGGGATCATTGTCATGCTGAAAGACCCAGCCACGTTTCATCTTCAATGCCCTTGCTGATGGAAGGAGGTTTTCACTCAAAATCTCACGATACATGGCCCCATTCATTCTTTCCTTTACACGGATCAGTCGTCCTGGTCCCTCTGCAGAAAAACAGCCCCAAAGCATGATGTTTCCACCCCCATGCTTCACAGTAGGTATGGTGTTCTTTGGATGCAACTAAGCATTCTTTGTCCTCCAAACACGACGAGTTGAGTTTTTAAAAAGTTATATTTTGGTTTCACCTGACCATATGACATTCTCCCAATCCTCTTCTGGATCATCCAAATGCACTCTAGCAAACTTCAGACGGGCCTGGACATGTACTGGCTTAAGCAGGGGGACACGTCTGGCACTGCAGGATTTGAGTCCCTGGCGGCGTAGTGTGTTACTGATGGTAGGCTTTGTTACTTTGGTCCCAGCTCTCTGCAGGTCATTCACTAGGTCCCCCCGTGTGGTTCTGGGATTTTTGCTCACCGTTCTTGTGATCATTTTGACCCCACAGGGTGAGATCTTGCGTGGAGCCCCAGATCGAGGGAGATTATCAGTGGTCTTGTATGTCTTCCATTTCCTAATAATTGCTCCCACAGTTGATTTCTTCAAACCAAGCTGCTTACCTATTGCAGATTCAGTCTTCCCAGCCTGGTGCAGGTCTACAATTTTGTTTCTGGTGTCCTTTGACAGCTCTTTGGTCTTGGCCATAGTGGAGTTTGGAGTGTGACTGTTTGAGGTTGTGGACAGGTGTCTTTTATACTGATAACAAGTTCAAACAGGTGCCATTAATACAGGTAACAAGTGGAGGACAGAGGAGCCTCTTAAAGAAGAAGTTACAGGTCTGTGAGAGCCAGAAATCTTGCTTGTTTGTAGGTGACCAAATACTTATTTTCCACCATAATTTGCAAATAAATTCATAAAAAATCCTACAATGTGATTTTCTGGATTTTCTTTTCTGAATTTGTCTGTCATAGTTGACGTGTACCTATGATGAAAATTACAGGCCTCTCTCATCTTTTTAAGTGGGAGAACGTGCACAATTGGTGGCTGACTAAATACTTTTTTTCCCCACTGTAGGTGTTCCTCTTGTCCAGATGGGATAGGGCAGTGTGCAGTGTGATGGCGATTGCATCGTCTGTGGATCTATTGGGGCAGTAAGCAAATTGAAGTGGGTCTAGGGTGACAGGTAAGGTAGAGGTGATATGATCCTTGACTAGTCTCTCAAAGCACTTCATGATGACAGAGGTGAGTGCTACCGGGCGATAGTCAGTTAGTTCAGTTACCTTTGCTTTCTTGGGTACAGGAACAATGGAGGCCATCTTGAAGCAAGTGGGAACAGCAGACTGGGAAAGGGAGAGATTGAATATGTCCATAAACACACCAGCCAGCTGGTCTGAACATGCTCTGAGGACAGGGCTAGGGATGCCGTCTGGGCCGACAGCCTTGCGGGGGTTGACATGCTTAAATGTCTTACTCACGTCGGCCACAGAGAAGGAGAGGCCACAGTCCTTGGTAGTGGGCCTCGTCGGTGGCACTGTGTTTTCCTCAAAGTGGGCGAAGAAGGTGTTTAGCTTGTCTGGAAGCGAGACGTCGGTGTCGGCAACGTGGCTGGTTTTCCTTTTGTAGTCCGTGATTGTCTGTAGACCCTGCCACATACGTCTTGTGTCTGAGCTGTTGAATTGCGACTCCACTTTGTCTCTATACTGGTGTTTTGCCAGTTTAATTGCGGAGTGAGTAGCTACACTGTTTGTATTCTGCCATATTCCCAGTCTCTCCCCACCTCCCCTCTCCTCCCCACCTCTCCCAACCTCCCCTCTCCTCCCCACCTCTCCCCACCTCCCCACCTCCCCACACCTCCCCACCTCCCCCCACCTCCCCACCTCCCCTCTCCTCCCCACCTCTCCCCCACCTCCCCTCCCCACCTCTCCCCCACCTCCCCTCCCCTCTCCCCACATCCCCTCTGTGAGTAGCGCGCCTGTATCTCTCACAGAACTAGGATGAGATTCACTTTCTATGATCTCTCTCCCTCTCTGCTCTGATAGACATGAATGAGCCTGCAACTCTCTCCAGCGTTGCACTTCAATATTTACTTCCTTATAGAATTATCTCCGCGCTAATATTTCTGGAGGAGCTGCAGCACCCCTGATAAATTGAAATACATTTGCCAAAGTTATAGAATAACTGCTGTCTGTTCAGAAATAAGTGAAATAATTCAGCAAAGCATACTACACCATGAAAATGCCCATCATTTAGCCACAGAGGATCAACAGCTTCTTTAAAAAATGCCACTACGCAAATGTGATGATACGCATGCAGCGCTTTATTATAAAGGAGATTTCTTTTTTTATGTGTTCCGGTTCCTCAGAGCTCCCCAGGTCACCCCCCTCTCGGGCTCACTTTTTTGTTCCGCAACCTCCTGAATTATAAATTAAGCACTGGTCATCGGGGCAGGTGTTAGCCAAATTAAGCACTGGTCATCGGGGCAGGTGTTAGCCAAATGAAGCACTGGTCATCGGGGCAGGTGTTAGCCAAATTAAGCACTGGTCATCGGGGCAGGTGTTAGCCAAATGAAGCACTGGTCATCGGGGCAGGTGTTAGCCAAATGAAGCACTGGTCATCGGGGCAGGAGTTAGCCAAATGAAGCACTGGTCATCGGGGCAGGAGTTAGCCAAATGAAGCACTGGTCATCGGGGCAGGTGTTAGCCACGATGAGTTAGCAGAAAGGAGGATTGGGGTTAGGGTAGCTAGAAGAACCTGTCGTTTGCTGGAGGAAGGTTTTGCTGAAGCTATTTAGCTTAAAATGCATTTAGATTTTTATTACACTTGGTTTTAATTCTTAAAGTACAATTCTAGGAGAAACCTTTAAGGTTACCTCATTGATAGGAGCGTTAAAGTAGTTGTTCGTTTTTTTTTACACCGACTGAGGGACTGAGCTTCCTGAGAGGGGAGACAGAACTGTTTATAAGTTGTATAAGGTAAGAACCCGTTTTCCTTCTTATTAAATACTGTGCTTCTCATAAAATTGTAATAGACAACAAAAAAAAATGTATTGGCACCCCAATAATGGTTTAGTTAAGAGCGCTGGAGACATCTATCAATTTAATCCAGGATACATTTTCACTTTGTGATATTGATTTGTGATTGATTGATTGAACTGCTTTATTGTTCTGAAACCCTGTGTCATCAGAGTCCTGCTTTATTGTTCTGAAACCCTGTGTCATCAGAGTCCTGCTTTATTGTTCTGAAACCCTGTGTCATCAGAGTCCTGCTGTATTGTTCTGAAACCCTGTGTCATCAGAGTCCTGCTGTATTGTTCTGAAACCCTGTGTCATCAGAGTCCTACTTTATTGTTCTGAAACCCTGTGTCATCAGAGTCCTGCTGTATTGTTCTGAAACCCTGTGTCATCAGAGTCCTGCTGTATTGTTCTGAAACCCTGTGTCATCAAAGAGTCCTGCTTTATTGTTCTGAAACCCTGTGTCATCAAAGTGCATGTCGTTTTACTCTATGTATCTGTAATAGACTGGATTAATTTTCTTGGTTAATTACTTAATTGAGAACCCGACTAGCTGTAATTTAGGAACCTGAGACCTGAACTATAGGTACTGAGTGCATTGGTAGGAGTCGTGTAAGAGGGGTGTCTCTGGGCTAAGCCAACACATAGGAGTGCGGCCCGCTCATAGTGTGCTGAAGTTGAAGCTCTGGCCCGGAAGATCCTGAGAAGGCACTGGGTTTATACATTCAGGGTGAGGGAGCGTAGGCACTCGACTTCGGGGATAGCCCACTTCACTGTAAGGCCCTTACTGTTGAGCTTGAGGAACAGTCCCTAGCTGTAGACTAGCTCAGTGGCAAGGCAGAGCTGCATCTATCAGATCTGCAGGAATTAATGAAGAGGAATAACTGACCTGCCATTTGGTAGGCAGGGGCGAGTTGAATTGTTAATCTTGCAGAGGTGGTGTTTTAGCTTTGACAGTATCTACGTGTGTACCTGTGTGTGTCACCTGGAGGTGTTCCTGCACTGCCGTGTGGGGCAGGAGACTCCCTCTGTTCTCATGGCGATAGAGGGCGTCTGCGGAGGGACCTGTGGAGGACTGAGGACCAAGACAGGGACTGGGACCAGGCCCAGCATTGTGCCCAGCACTGAGTGGAGGACCCATACACATCCTGCCAGACCACTACCATCAGACTACTACCATCAGACTACTGCCATCAGACTACTACCATCAGACTACTACCATCAATCAGACTACTACCATCAGACTACTGCCATCAGACTACAAACATCAGACTACTACCATCAGACTACTACCATCAGACTACCACCATCAGACTACCAGACTACTACCATCAGACTACTACCATCAGACTACTACCATCAGACTACTACCATCAGACTACCACCATCAGACGACTACCATCAGACTACAACCATCAGACTACCACCATCAGACTACCACCATCAGACTACTACCATCAGACTACTACCATCAGACTACCAGACTACTACCATCAGACTACCACCATCAACACTACCAGACTACTACCATCAGACTACTACCATCAGACTACCACCATCAGACTACTACCATCAGACTACTACCATCAGACTACCACCATCAGACTACTACCATCAGACTACTACCATCAGACTACCAACATCAGACTGCCAGACTACCACCATCAGACTACTACCATCAGACTACCACCATCAGACTACCAGACTACTACCATCAGACTACTACCATCAGACTACCACCATCAGACTACTACCATCAGACTACCACCATCAGACTACCAGACTACTACCATCAGACTACCAGACTACTACCATCAGACTACTACCATCAGACTACTACCATCAGACTACCACCATCAGACTACTACCATCAGACTACTACCATCAGACTACCACCATCAGACTACTACCATCAGACTATCACCATCAGACTACTATCATCAGACTACTATCATCAGACTACTACCATCAGACTACCAGACTACTACCATCAGACTACTACCATCAGACTACTACCATCAGACTACCACCATCAACACTACCAGACTACTACCATCAGACTACTATCATCAGACTACTATCATCAGACTACTATCATCAGACTACTACCATCAGACTACCAGACTACTACCATCAGACTACTACCATCAGACTACTACCATCAACACTACCAGACTACTACCATCAGACTACTACCATCAGACTACCACCATCAGACTACTACCATCAGACTACCACCATCAGACTACCAGACTACTACCATCAGACTACTACCACCAGACTACCACCATCAGACTACTACCATCAGACTACCACCATCAGACTACTACCATCAGACTACTACCATCAGACTACTACCATCAGACTACCACCATCAGACTACTATCATCAGACTACTACCATCAGACTACTACCATCAGACTACCACCATCAGACTACCACCATCTCCCGAGTGGCGCAGTGGTCTAAGGCACTGCATCGCAGTGCTAGCTGTGCCACTAGAGATCCTTGTTTGAATCCAGGCTCTGTCGTAGCCGGCCGCGACCGGGAGACCCATGGGGCGGCGCACAATTGGCCCAGCGTCGTCCAGGGTAGGGGAGGGAATGGCCGGCAGGGATATAGCTCAGTTGATAGAGCATGGCGTTTGCAATGCCAGGGTTGTGGGTTTGATTCCCACAGGGGGTATGAAAAAAATAAAATAATGTATGCATTAACGACTAAAATGTAAATGTAAAATGTACCATCAGACTACCAGACTACTACCATCAGACTACCACCATCAGACCACTACCATCAGACTACTACCACCAGACTACTACCACCAGACTACTACCATCAGACTACTACCACCAGACTACTACCACCAGACTACTACCACCAGACCACTACCATCAGACTACTACCACCAGACTACTACCACCAGACTACTACCATCAGACTACTACCACCAGACTACTACCACCAGACTACTACCATCAGACTACTACCACCAGACTACCACCATCAGACTACTACCATCAGACTACCACCATCAGACTACTACCATCAGACTACTACCATCAGACTACTACCATCAGACTACCACCATCAGACTACTATCATCAGACTACTACCATCAGACTACTACCATCAGACTACCACCATCAGACTACCACCATCTCCCGAGTGGCGCAGTGGTCTAAGGCACTGCATCGCAGTGCTAGCTGTGCCACTAGAGATCCTTGTTTGAATCCAGGCTCTGTCGTAGCCGGCCGCGACCGGGAGACCCATGGGGCGGCGCACAATTGGCCCAGCGTCGTCCAGGGTAGGGGAGGGAATGGCCGGCAGGGATATAGCTCAGTTGATAGAGCATGGCGTTTGCAATGCCAGGGTTGTGGGTTTGATTCCCACAGGGGGTATGAAAAAAATAAAATAATGTATGCATTAACGACTAAAATGTAAATGTAAAATGTACCATCAGACTACCAGACTACTACCATCAGACTACCACCATCAGACCACTACCATCAGACTACTACCACCAGACTACTACCACCAGACTACTACCATCAGACTACTACCACCAGACTACTACCACCAGACTACTACCACCAGACCACTACCATCAGACTACTACCACCAGACTACTACCACCAGACTACTACCATCAGACTACTACCACCAGACTACTACCACCAGACTACTACCATCAGACTACTACCACCAGACTACCACCATCAGACTACTACCATCAGACTACCACCATCAGACTACTACCATCAGACTACTACCATCAGACTACTACCATCAGACTACCACCATCAGACTACTATCATCAGACTACTACCATCAGACTACTACCATCAGACTACCACCATCAGACTACCACCATCTCCCGAGTGGCGCAGTGGTCTAAGGCACTGCATCGCAGTGCTAGCTGTGCCACTAGAGATCCTTGTTTGAATCCAGGCTCTGTCGTAGCCGGCCGCGACCGGGAGACCCATGGGGCGGCGCACAATTGGCCCAGCGTCGTCCAGGGTAGGGGAGGGAATGGCCGGCAGGGATATAGCTCAGTTGATAGAGCATGGCGTTTGCAATGCCAGGGTTGTGGGTTTGATTCCCACAGGGGGTATGAAAAAAATAAAATAATGTATGCATTAACGACTAAAATGTAAATGTAAAATGTACCATCAGACTACCAGACTACTACCATCAGACTACCACCATCAGACCACTACCATCAGACTACTACCACCAGACTACTACCACCAGACTACTACCATCAGACTACTACCACCAGACTACTACCACCAGACTACTACCACCAGACCACTACCATCAGACTACTACCACCAGACTACTACCACCAGACTACTACCATCAGACTACTACCATCAGACTACTACCATCAGACTACCAGACTACTACCATCAGACTACTACCATCAGACTACCACCATCAGACTACCGCCATCAGACTACTACCATCAGACTACTACCATCAGACTACTACCATCAGACTATCAAACTACTACCATCAGACTACCACCATCAGACTACTACCGACAACTACCATCAGACTACTACCATCAGACTGCCACCATCAGACTACTACCATCAGACTACCACCATCAGACTACTACCATCAGACTACTACCATCAGACTACCACCATCAGACTACTACCATCAGACTACTACCATCAGACTACCAGATTACTACCATCAGACTACTACCATCAGACTACTACCATCAGACTACCAGATTACTACCATCAGACTACCAGACCCATAGAGATAGATACAAAATAGAGATACATACTGTAATCACCACCACACTGGAGCTCCCTGTTCTAAACTCCACAGATACATAGTAATGATATCCACAAGCTGAGGGAGACACTCACAGACCTAGTGACATCGTGACATCCACCAGTCTTTCTCTCTGTCACTAATGCCCTGTTTCTCATTCACTCTGACACCACTCAAGAGGACCTCAAGAGATTCTCCTGGTTAAATCAAATCATAGAGTCAAATAAAATAGACTTTCACTCACACACACACACATAACGATGTAGGCTCAGCCTCAGTAATAAACTGTGTCATCTAACTCCCCGGTGTCAGTCACCCTGTCACAGTGCTGTGGTTAAATAGATATCATCTAACTCCCCAGTGTCAGTCACCCTGTCACAGTGCTGTGGTTAAATAGATATCATCTAACTCCCCGGTGTCAGTCACCCAGTCACAGTGCTGTGGTTAAATAGATATCATCTAACTCCCCGGTGTCAGTCACCCTGTCACAGTGCTGTGGTTAAATAGATATCATCTAACTCCCCGGTGTCAGTCACCCTGTCACAGTGCTGTGGTTAAATAGATATCATCTAACTCCCCGGTGTCAGTCACCCTGTCACAGTGCTGTGGTTAAATAGATATCATCTAACTCCCCGGTGTCAGTCACCCTGTCACAGTGCTGTGGTTAAATAGATATCATCTAACTCCCCGGTGTCAGTCACCCTGTCACAGTGCTGTGGTTAAATAGATATCATCTAACTCCCCGGTGTCAGTCACCCTGTCACAGTGCTGTGGTTAAATAGATATCATCTAACTCCCCGGTGTCAGTCACCCTGTCACAGTGCTGTGGTTAAATAGATATCATCTAACTCCCCGGTGTCAGTCACCCTGTCACAGTGCTGTGGTTAAATAGATATCATCTAACTCCCCGGTGTCAGTCACCCTGTCACAGTGCTGTGGTTAAATAGATATCATCTAACTCCCCGGTGTCAGTCACCCTGTCACAGTGCTGTGGTTAAATAGATATCATCTAACTCCCCGGTGTCAGTCACCCTGTCACAGTGCTGTGGTTAAATAGATATCATCTAACTCCCCGGTGTCAGTCACCCTGTCACAGTGCTGTGGTTAAATAGATATCATCTAACTCCCCGGTGTCAGTCACCCTGTCACAGTGCTGTGGTTAAATAGATATCATCTAACTCCCCGGTGTCAGTCACCCTGTCACAGTGCTGTGGTTAAATAGATATCATCTAACTCCCCGGTGTCAGTCACCCTGTCACAGTGCTGTGGTTAAATAGATATCATCTAACTCCCCGGTGTCAGTCACCCTGTCACAGTGCTGTGGTTAAATAGATATCATCTAACTCCCCGGTGTCAGTCACCCTGTCACAGTGCTGTGGTTAAATAGATATCATCTAACTCCCCGGTGTCAGTCACCCTGTCACAGTGCTGTGGTTAAATAGATATCCTCTAACTCCCCGGTGTCAGTCACCCTGTCACAGTGCTGTGGTTAAATAGATATCATCTAACTCCCCGGTGTCAGTCACCCTGTCACAGTGCTGTGGTTAAATAGATATCACCTAACTCCCCGGTGTCAGTCACCCTGTCACAGTGCTGTGGTTAAATAGATATAATCTAACTCCCCGGTGTCAGTCACCCTGTCACAGTGCTGTGGTTAAATAGATATCATCTAACTCCCCGGTGTCAGTCACCCTGTCACAGTGCTGTGGTTAAATAGATATCATCTAACTCCCCGGTGTCAGTCACCCTGTCACAGTGCTGTGGTTAAATAGATATCATCTAACTCCCCGGTGTCAGTCACCCTGTCACAGTGCTGTGGTTAAATAGATATCATCTAACTCCCCAGTGTCAGTCACCCTGTCACAGTGCTGTGGTTAAATAGATATCATCTAACTCCCCGGTGTCAGTCACCCTGTCACAGTGCTGTGGTTAAATAGATATCATCTAACTCCCCGGTGTCAGTCACCCTGTCACAGTGCTGTGGTTAAATAGATATCATCTAACTCCCCGGTGTCAGTCACCCTGTCACAGTGCTGTGGTTAAATAGATATCATCTAACTCCCCGGTGTCAGTCACCCTGTCACAGTGCTGTGGTTAAATAGATATCATCTAACTCCCCAGTGTCAGTCACCCTGTCACAGTGCTGTGGTTAAATAGATATCATCTAACTCCCCAGTGTCAGTCACCCTGTCACAGTGCTGTGGTTAAATATATATCATCTAACTCTTACATAAGTATTCAGACCCTTTACTCAGTACCTTCTGGAAGCACCTTTGTCAGCGATTACAGTCTCGAGTCTTCTTGGGTATGACGCTACAAGCTTGACACACCTGTATTTGGGGAGTTTCTCCCATTCTTCTCTGCAGATCCTCTCAAGCTCTGTCAGGTTGGATGGGGAGCGTCGCTGCACAGCTATTTTCAGGTCTCTGGAGATGTTTGATCGGGTTCAAGTCCGGGCTCTGGCTGGGCCACTCAAGAGCATTCAGAGACTTGTCCCGAAGCCACTCCTGCGTTGTCTTGGCTGTGTGCTTAGGGACATTGTCCTGTTGAAAGGTGAACCTTCACCCCAGTCTGAGGTCCTGAGTGCTCTGGAGCAGGTTTTCATCCCCACAGCATGCTTCACCGTAGGTATGGTGCCAGGTTTCCTCCAGTCTTGATGCTTGGCATTCAGGCCAAAGAGTTCAATCTTGGTTTCATCAGACCAGAGAATCTTGTTTCACATGGTCTGAGAGTCTTTAGGTGCCTTTTGGCAAACTCCAAGCGGGCTGTCATGTGCCTTTTATCAATCAATCAATCAATCAAATGTATTTATAAAGCCCTTTTTACATCAGCAGAAACCCAGCCTAAAATCCCAAACAGCAAGCAATGCAGATGTAGAAGCACACAGTGGCCTCCATCATTCTTAAATGGAAGAAGTTTGGAACCACCAAGACTCTTCCTAGAGCTGGCCGCCCGGCCAAACTGAGCAATCGGCAGAGTGGCTTACGTCTGGCCACTCTACCATAAAGGCCTGATTGGTGGAGTGCTGCAGAGATGGTTGTCCTTCTAGAAGTTTCTCCAATCTCTACAGAGGAACTCAGGAGCTCTGTCAGAGTGACCATTGGGTTCTTGGTCACCTCCCTGACCTAGGCCCTTCTCCGCCGATTGCTCAGTTTGGCCGGGCGGCCAGCTCTAGGAAGAGTCTTGGTGGTTCCAAACTTCTTCCATTTAAGAATGATGGAGGCCACTGTGTTCTTGGGGACCTTCAATGCTGCAGAAATGTTTTGGTACCCTTATGTAAATAAGGTATTTCTGTTTTCTATTTTTGTAAAAGTGCAAAAATGTCTAAAAACCTGTTTTCACTTTGTCATAATGGGTTATTGTGTGTAGATTGATGAGGAAAAACATTTATTTAATCCATTTTAGAATAAGGCTGTAACATAACAAAATGTGGAAAAAGGGAAGGGGTCTGAATACTTTCCGAATGCACTGTATACACAAAAGTATGTGGACACCCCTTCAAATTAGTGAATTCAGCTATTTAAGCCACACCTGCTGCTGACAGGTGTATCAAATCAAGCAGACAGCCATGCAATCTCCATAGACAAACATTGGCAGTAGAATGGCCTTACTGAAGAGCTCAGTGACTTTCAACATGGCACAGTCATACGATGCCACCTTTCCAACAAGTCAGTTTGTAAAATGTCTGCCCTTCTAGAGCTGCCCCGGTCAACTGTAAGTGCTGTTATTGTGAAGTGGAAATGTCTTGTGGCAACAACGGCTCAGCCGTGAAGTGGTAGGCCACACAAGCTCACAGAACGGGGACGCTCGTCTGTCCTCGGCTGGAACACTCACTACCGAGTTCCAAACTGCCTCTGGAAGCAATGTCAGCACAATAACTGTTAGTCGGGAGCTTCATGAAATGGGTTTCCATGGCCGAGCAGCTGCACACAAGCCTAAGATCACCATGCGCAATGCCAAGCGTCGGCTGGAGGGGTGTAAAACTCGCCGCCATTGGACTCTGCAGCAGTGGAAACGCGTTCTCTGGAGTGATGAATCACTCTTCACCATCTGGCAGTCCGAAGGACGAATCTGGGTTTGGCGGATGCCAGGAGAAGGCTACCTGCCCGAATGCATAATGCCAACTGTAAAGATTGGTGGAGGAGGAATAATGGTCTGGGACTGTTTTTCATGGTTCGGGCTAGGCCTCTTAGTTCCAGTGAAGGGAAATCTTAACGCTACAGCATTGCCCAACATCAGTGCCCGACCTCACTAACGCTCTTGTGGCTGAATGGAAGCAAGTCCCAGCAGCAATGTTCCAACATCTAGTGGAAAGCCTTCCCAGTAGGATGGAGGTTGTTATAGCAGCAAAGGGGGGACCAACTCCATATTAATGCCCATGATTTTTAGAATGAGATGTTTGAGGAGCAGGTGTCCACATACATTTCGTCATGTGGTGTATATTGTATGCTAAAAAAAATTGAATCATATTATTTTATACTAATACAATTAGGGGAGGAGCTCAGAGAAAGATATTTTGTTTAACAAGCCATGTTTTTTTTTTCTCTAAAACTATTGCCACCTCTGTATTCAATACCTTTCAATACTTTGCAAGGAAAACAGCACCAGGCTTTTTTCTAAACTGTTTTATGAGATTGGAGAACACATTGGGAGGGATCTTAGACCATTCCTACATGTTTATTTTTATTTATTTTTTTATTACCTATTTGATGTATGCTTGGCGTTATTGTCTTGCTGGAAGATCCACTTGCGGGAAGATCCTCAGCCTCCTGGCAGAGGCAACCAGGTTTTCGGCTAAAATGTCCTGTTATTGGGAAAAGTTAATGATGCTGCTGACGTTAACACAATCAAAAGATCCACCACCATATTTTAAAGTAGGTATGGGGTTATTTTCTGCTTATGCATCCTTATTTCAATGCCAAACACACCACAGAATGTGCGTGGCCAAAGAGCTCTGTTTTCACGTCATCCAACAAAATGTAAACGCCTGGAGTTTGCTAAACAGAATTGACACTTGGATTGGAACCGACGCTTTAGTCGGATGACATGAAAATAGATCTCTTTGGCCGCGCACATTCTGTGGCGGGTTTGGCGTCGAAATAAGGGTGCATAAGCAGAAAAGAAACCCCATGCCTACTGTCAAATATTGTCACTCGTTAAACAATCTCTTTATCTCAGCAATTGTATTAGTATAAAATAATATCATTTTCCATTGTTTTTGCGGACAGTATATCTCAGTATTTATTATTTATTTAATACAGTCTTTTTTTGCTCATCTTTATCAAGGGTGTCAATAATTATGCACCTGACTGCACATCGCATGTTTACATCTGGTTGCATTATTACATATGGCACCCTGTTCTCTCTATATAGTGCACTACATTTGATCAGGGCCCATGGTGTAATAGGGTTCCGTCGAGGACGCAGGCCTATATTTTAGCCGATTTTGCCCTCTAGCAAAATCTGCTCACGTTAAAGTGATTGAACACTTTTTTTTGGGGTACTACATGACTCCATATGTGTTATTTCATAGTTTTTGATGTCTTCACTATTATTCTACAATGTAGAATAAAGGAAAAACCCAGGAATAAGTAGGTGTGTTCAAACTTTTGACTGGTACTGTGTATATATATATATAGAGATTAACAAACATGGAGTCATTTATATTACCGACCAATGGAGCGCTAGCCTGGGTGCCAGTCTCCTTAGGGAATTGTCCTGATTGGCTTGGTAATTTCATAAGGAGTTGGGAAGACAGCAGAAACAGACTGGCACCCAGGCTAATAAACAGCATGTATAACTGGCTATACAGACTGGCTCCCAGGCTAATGAACAGCATGTGTAACTGGCTATACAGACTGGCTCCCAGGCTAATAAACAGCATGTATAACTGGCTATACAGACTGGCTCCCAGGCTAATAAACAGCATGTGTAACTGGCTATACAGACTGGCACCCAGGCTAATAAACAGCATGTATAACTGGCTATACAGACTGGCACCCAGGCTAATAAACAGCATGTATAACTGGCTATACAGACTGGCACCCAGGCTAATAAACAGCATGTATAACTGGCTATACAGACTGGCACCCAGGCTAATAAACAGCATGTATAACTGGCTATACAGACTGGCACCCAGGCTAATAAACAGCATGTATAACTGGCTATACAGACTGGCTCCCAGGCTAATAAACAGCATGTATAACTGGCTATACAGACTGGCACCCAGGCTAATAAACAGCATGTATAACTGGCTATACAGACTGGCACCCAGGCTAATAAACAGCATGTATAACTGACTATACAGACTGGCTCCCAGGCTAATAAACAGCATGTGTAACTGGCTATACAGACTGGCACCCAGGCTAATAAACAGCATGTATAACTGGCTATACAGACTGGCACCCAGGCTAATAAACAGCATGTATAACTGGCTATACAGACTGGCACCCAGGCTAATAAACAGCATGTATAACTGGCTATACAGACTGGCACCCAGGCTAATAAACAGCATGTATAACTGGCTATACAGACTGGCACCCAGGCTAATAAACAGCATGTATAACTGACTATACAGACTGGCTCCCAGGCTAATAAACAGCATGTGTAACTGGCTATACAGACTGGCACCCAGGCTAATAAACAGCATGTATAACTGGCTATACAGACTGGCACCCAGGCTAATAAACAGCATGTATAACTGGCTATACAGACTGGCACCCAGGCTAATAAACAGCATGTATAACTGGCTCAGTCTCCTGAGTGGCGCAGTGGTCTAAGGCACTGCATCGCAGTGCTAACTGTGCCACTAGAGATCCTGGTTCGAATCCAGGCTCTGTCGCAGCCGGCCGCGACCGGGAGACTCATGGGCGGCGCACAATTGGCCCAGCGTCGTCCAGGGTAGGGGAGGGAATGGCCGGCAGGGATGTAGCTCAGTTGATAGAGCATGGCGTTTGCAACGCCAGGGTTGTGGGTTTGATTCCCACGGGGGGCCAGTATAAAAAGATATGTATTCACTAACTGTAAGTCGCTCTGGATAAGAGCGTCTGCTAAATGACGTAAATGTAAATGTAAATATACAGACTGGCACCCAGGCTAATGAACAGCATGTATAACTGGCTATACAGACTGGCTCCCAGGCTAATAAACAGCATGTATAACTGGCTATACAGACTGGCACCCAGGCTAATAAACAGCATGTATAACTGGCTATACAGACTGGCACCCAGGCTAATAAACAGCTTGTATAACTGGCTATACAGACTGGCACCCAGGCTAATGAACAGCATGTATAACTGGCTATACAGACTGGCTCCCAGGCTAATAAACAGCATGTATAACTGGCTATACAGACTGGCACCCAGGCTAATAAACAGCATGTATAACTGACTATACAGACTGGCACCCAGGCTAATGAACAGCATGTATAACTGGCTATACAGACTGGCTCCCAGGCTAATAAACAGCATGTATAACTGGCTATACAGACTGGCACCCAGGCTAATAAACAGCATGTGTAACTGGCTATACAGACTGGCTCCCAGGCTAATAAACAGCATGTATAACTGGCTATACAGACTGGCACCCAGGCTAATAAACAGCATGTATAACTGGCTATACAGACTGGCACCCAGGCTAATAAACAGCATGTATAACTGGCTATACAGACTGGCACCCAGGCTAATGAACAGCATGTATAACTGGCTATACAGACTGGCACCCAGGCTAATAAACAGCATGTATAACTGGCTATACAGACTGGCACCCAGGCTAATGAACAGACTGGCACCCAGGCTAATAAACAGCATGTGTAACTGGCTATACAGACTGGCACCCAGGCTAATGAACAGCATGTATAACTGGCTATACAGACTGGCACCCAGGCTAATAAACAGCATGTATAACTGGCTATACAAAACCCTGAAGAGTATTAACGGAAAACATTAGTAGAGTATCGTGACTAGAAATGCCCACTGTACATCACTACAATGCCTAGCTACCTTAATAAGTGCACTTATCACATCAACTGATTACAATTAGTTATTCATTTATTCATATAAAAAAAAAAAAAATTGCCTGATATCCTCATCAGTCAATAGACAGCAACACACAAAATAACTTACATTAAAACACAAAACACTTACAGTATTTCTGCAAAACACTTGTTTCTGCACTGTATAAGCAGCCTATCATTAACAGCGTACTGTAGAAGCAGCCTATCATTAACAGCATACTGTAGAAGCAGCCTATCATTAACAGCGTACTGTAGAAGCAGCCTATCATTAACAGCGTACTGTAGAAGCAGCCTATCATTAACAGCGTACTGTAGAAACAGCCTATCATTAACAGCGTACTGTAGAAACAGCCTATCATTAACAGCGTACTGTAGAAGCAGCCTATCATTAACAGCGTACTGTAGAAACAGCCTATCATTAACAGCGTACTGTAGAAGCAGCCTATCATTAACAGCGTACTGTAGAAGCAGCCTATCATTAACAGCGTACTGTAGAAACAGCCTATCATTAACAGCGTACTGTAGAAACAGCCTATCATTAACAGCGTACTGTAGAAACAGCCTATCATTAACAGCGTACTGTAGAAACAGCCTATCATTAACAGCGTACTGTAGAAGCAGCCTATCATTAACAGCGTACTGTAGAAGCAGCCTATCATTAACAGCGTACTGTAGAAACAGCCTATCATTAACAGCGTACTGTAGAAGCAGCCTATCATTAACAGCGTACTGTAGAAGCAGCCTATCATTAACAGCATACTGTAGAAACTCATGTTTGTGTTTTGTTAGAATCGGTTATTTGGGGGTGCGACCCAAATGGCACCCTATTCCCTACATAGTGCACTACTTTCGACCCGAGCCCCAAGGGCCTTGGTGAAAAGTAGTGCACTGTATAGGGAATAGGGTGCCATTTGGGACAAAGACTTGTTTTCACACAACCTGCAGAACAAATTGCCGCATTAGCAGGTCAATTAGGAGGACATTATACAGTCAATTAGCAGGACTGAAAGGTCCTCTCTCCGTCAGGATTTTAGTTTGAGGTATGTTAATAAAATAGAAGCGCAATCATATATATCAATGGAGTCATAGTCTTTTCCTGAAACTATATTTGAACGTTAGACTGATATAGATATCTAAGAGCAAGAGAGCACATTAGTCTTCAGAAAGAGAAATATGCAGTAGTTAAACACATTTAGTGACATGATATTACATACTGTTTATATATTTTTTTAATAAACCACAAACTCTTTGTTTATGATTCCGTTTTCAAATGGAAAAGTATTTTAAGCACAAAGTTATCTTATTCTACGTTAATAAAGTCCCACTGTCTGTTTTTTTGTTGGTATTTTATTAGGATCCCCATTGGCTGTTGGTCTTTGGTATTTTATTAGGATCCCCATTGGCTGTTGGTATTTTATTAGGATCCCCATTGGCTGTTGGTATTTTATTAGGATCCCCATTAGCTGTTGGTATTTTACTAGGATCCCCATTGGCTGTTGGTCTTTGGTATTTTATTAGGATCCCCATTGGCTGTTGGTGTTTTATTAGGATCCCCATTGGCTGTTGGTATTTTACTAGGATCCCCATTGGCTGTTGGTCTTTGGTATTTTATTAGGATCCCCATTGGCTGTTGGTGTTTTATTAGGATCCCCATTGGCTGTTGGTATTTTACTAGGATCCCCATTGGCTGTTGGTCTTTGGTATTTTATTAGGATCCCCATTGGCTGTTGGTATTTTATTAGGATCTCCAATAGCTGTTGGTCTTTGGGTATTTTATTAGGATTCTCATTAGCTGTTGCGAAAGCAGCAGCTACTCTTCCTGGGGTCCACACAGAACAAGAAACATGACATAATACAGAACATTAATAGACAAGAACAGCTCAAAGACAGAACTACATACATTTAAAACAAGAAAAACATAACTAAAATGTTCTGTACTGACTCAATAGTGAGAGAAAAAAACACAGAGAGACCAATTATTCTAGGCCTAAATGTATCATTTACATTTTAATATATTACATTTAAATTCAGTAGCATCTATCAGTACATACACACAAAATATTTAGGTCAAATAGGGGAGAGGCGTTGTGTTTTTTAAAGCCAGGTTTGCTGTTCACTTGAGCAATATGAGATGGAAGGGAGTTCCATTCAATCATAGCTCTATATAATACTGTACCTTTTCTTGAATTCATTCTGGATTTGGAGACTGTGAAAAGACCCCTGGTGGCATGTCTGGTGGGGTAAGTGTGTGTGTTAGTGCTGTGTGTAAGTTGACTATGCAAACTATTTGGTATTTTCAACACCTCTTTGGGCTCTATTCAACATCCTCATAGCGGTTGTTTTGACGGTGTCCGAGGTGGAAGTGCGTTAGAGCTGTCAAATCCACAAGTGGCTCCCGGCATTATACCTAAAGCGGACATTGCCGTTGGCTGCACAGAGTCGCATTAACAGAAATCCCATGCAGCCTCGTTTACAAGTTGGAACACTGCAATGTGAGATGTAATCTACACCTCCATTAGGCTGATAGAAATCCTCATTATTTTGTTGAATGCGTAATTATTTATATGTAGCCTACACGTCCTGAACTTCTAACATGAGTGGGGCGGGTGTGGCTTCAAGTGGGGCGGGTGTGGCTTCAAGAGGGGCGGGTGTGGCTTCAAGTGGGGCGGGTGTGGCTTCAAGTGGGGCGGGTGTGGCTTCAAGTGGGGCGGGTGTGGCTTCAAGTGGGGCGGGTGTGGCTTCAAGTGGGGCGGGTGTGGCTTCAAGTGGGGCGGGTGTGGCTTCAAGTGGGGCGGGTGTGGCTTCAAGTGGGGCGGGTGTGGCTTCTTGTGGGGCGGGTTTGGCTTCATGACAATGATCGCAAGTGCAGGTGCTCACCGATTTGACGGCTCCAACGCAGTTCCACCTCAGACAACGCCAAAACAGCCGCTATGCATGTGTCTGCTATCGCTGGTTAACGCTTGATCTGATTGAATCTAGGCCTAAATCAAGGACAGACCTGTCCCCATCTTTACAACCATTGAATCAATATGTTTCGACCATGACAGTTTACAATCCAAGGTAACAGCAAATAATTTAGTCTCCTCAACTTTCTCAACAGCCAAATGACTCGTTATCAGATACAGCTGAGGTCTAGAACTTAGGGAAATATTTGTACCAAATAAAATTTGCTTTTAGTTTTAGAGATGCTCAGGACTAGTTTATTACTGAACACACATTCTAAAATTGAAACACTTTGTTAAGTGTTGCATTAATTTCACTAGCCGTGGTTGATGACATGTATAAAGTTGAATCATCAGCATGCATAGACACACATGCTTTACTTAAGACTGGTGTAGGGTCCCAGGTTGGTCTAGTGTTGGGTAGTGCCGTGTCCCAGGTTGGTCTAGTGTTGGGTAGTGCCGTGTCCCAGGTTGGTCTAGTGTTGGGTAGTGCTGGGTCCCAGGTTGGTCTAGTGTTGGGTAGTGCCGTGTCCCAGGTTGGTCTAGTGTTGGGTAGTGCCGTGTCCCAGGTTGGTCTAGTGTTGGGTAGTGCTGGGTAGTGCCGTGTCCCAGGTTGGTCTAGTGTTGGGTAGTGCTGTGTCCCAGGTTGGGCTAGTGTTGGGTAGTGTTGTATTGTGTCCCAGCCTGGTCCTCTACAGCTCGTCCCTCTCCTCTCCCTCACAGTAACATGCCTCCCTCTGGCTGTTCATGAAGGATCTGCAGCCCAGCGTCCACACTGTGTTGTACAGAGCATCTGCTACAGACTCACAGGCTGGGAGGGGGAGAGAGAAACAGAGGGTTAGGTTTGAGAGAGAGAGAGAGAGAGAGAGAGAGAGAGAGAGAGAGAGAGAGAGAGAGAGAGAGAGAGAGAGAGAGAGAGAGAGATATAGAGAGAGAGAGAGAGATATATAGAGAGAGAGAGAGAGAGAGAGAGAGAGAGAGAGAGAGAGAGAGAGAGAGAGAGAGAGAGAGAGAGAGAGAGAGAGAGAGAGAGAGAGAGAGAGAGAGAGAGAGATACTTGAATAAGTTATAGAACCCATTGCCCTTTATGGTTGTGAGATCTGGGGTCTGCTCACCAACCAAGAATTCACAAAATGGGACAAACACCAAATTGAGACTCCGCATGCAGAATTCTGCAAAAATATATTCAGTGTACAATGAAAAACACCAAAATAATGCATGCAGAGCAGAATTAGGCCGATACCCGCTAATGATCAAAATCCTGAAAAGAGCCGTTAAATTCTATAACCACTTAAAAGGAAGTGATTCCCAAACCTTCCATAACAAAGCCATCTCCTACAGAGAGATTAACTTGGAGAAGAGTCCCCTAAGTAAGCTGGTCCTGGGGCTCTGTTCACAAACACAAACAGACCCCACAGAGCCCCAGGACAACAACAACACAATTAGACCCAACCAAATCATGAGAAAACAAAAAGATAATTACTTGCCACATTGCAAAGAATTAACAAAAAAACAGAGCAAACTAGAATGCTATTTGGCCCTAAACAGAGAGTACACAGTGGCAGAATACCTGACCACTGTGACTGACCCAAACTTAAGGAAAGCTTTGACTATGTACAGACTTTTGTGAGCATAGCCTTGCTATTGAGAAAGGCCGCCGTAGGCAGACCTGGCTCTCAATAGAAGACAGGCTATGTGCACACTGCCCACAAAATGAGGTGGAAACTGAGCTGCACTTCCTAACCTCCTGCCAAATGTATGACCATATTAGAGACACATATTTCCCTCAGATTACACAGACTGGTGCTACTGAGTTGTGTACCGTGGATCTGCTACAGACTCAATGGCAGAAAGAGAGGCAGAGATACAGAGGTGTTAATATTTTAATATATGTATTTAGGAAATATTAAAATACACATGACTTTGTCCCAGAATTTCAGGTTGACGTTGAAATATGGTTGGACGGGGGGTTCAATTACACTTAAATTCGGTCAATTCAGGAAGTAAACTTAAATTCCAATTACATTTCAGTGTACTTTCTGTATTGACTGAATTAAACTGGAGTTGACATAGACCAGGGTGTCTCACAAAGAGGACTACAGTGAAGGACTGGAGGAGAGTTATACTGTCCTAGCTAGCTACAAAGAGCACAGTAAAGGGAAGAGTGGAGTATTAGCCTACTCCTGTAGTCTCACATTACAATATATTTGATGCTTCATTACAAGACATTATAAAGGCTCATAGATGCTTATAACAAGTCAAAAAGCATTACACCTATGCAGTGCTTAATTTGTAAATCGGGAGGTTGCCGGAACAAAAAGTGAGCCCGAGAGGGGGGTGACCTGGGGAGCTCTGAGGAACCGGAACGCATGAAAAAAGAAATCTCCTTTATAATAAAGCGCTGCATGCATATCATCACATTAGAGTAGAGGCGCTTACACATGGGGAATATTTTAGTAGCCTAGGGTCCGGGAAAAATGTGGCTTTTTATAAACATTTTACATGACTGGAGGCTTTGGCAGAATATTTTTTAATAGCGCACAAATGGTGGAAATGACAGGCTACTTTGACACTGACAAACTGAGAATCTGAGATCAATAAAACCGACCTTGTCTTGAATCCATCAATAGCCTAGGCCTAGGTGTGTGGAGACACATATTGTAGGCTACAATATGAGGCGGAAATTATAGTCCTAAAAACAATGATCCGCAGTGCACTCGCTGGTGATGGCCGACGAGTTTGTGCCAAAAGCCTATATCTCGCTCTCGTTTTACTTCGTAAAACAATATTTGGAAGTTGATCAAATATTCTGTTAGCCTACAGCAGACAGATTAGAGTCTTCTCTTTTCAGCAGGAGCCATTTGGTTTCCAACCTGTGTTTTCCCGCGATTGTATTTGAAATATTGCGAAAAGCCTGTTTTGTCCGCACGCTGTTCACTGACTGCTATGACTGCTATGCCTTGTTATTGGGCTACAAAGAAGCTGTTGATCCCCTGTGGCTAAATGATGGGCATTTTCATGGTGTAGTAGGCTATGCTGAATTATTTTTACGAAGAGGCACCTCGAATGAACTTTGATCACTTTTATTCACATTTTAACATCGCAAAAAGTGACAATTATCTTTCATGCCACGAGTGGTACCGGATCCGGCCAAATTGGTCCCGGAACGAAACAGTCCAAAACGGAGTGGTGCAAGATCCTGTTCCAGCAGGATCCGGCTCAAATTAAGCACTGCACCTACGGTAAAAGTGTTACAGAGTATAATTCAGTAGCTATCTCACCTTTGACCTTTGACACAAGCCCCAGGCTCTTCTTCAGGTCAGAGCAAATATCGTGGAGGCACAAGCGGTACTTGGAATCACAGCGGTTTTTGTTGGAGCCACAGGTGTCATAACATCTGTCCAGCAGGTTACAGCACTGGGTCATGGCTGGGATGCCCATGCCAAACTGTGTTGGGATAATAGCAATATATAAAGATATATAGGTTATAGGATAATATCACATAGGATTTATATAGGGATTTATAAAGATATATAGGTTATAGGATAATATCACATAGGATTTATATAGGGATTTATAAAGATATATAGGTTATAGGATAATATCACATAGGATTTATATAGGGACTTATAAAGATATATAGGTTATAGGATAATATCACATAGGATTTATATAGGGATTTATAAACAATATATAAAGATATATAGGTTATAGGATAATATCACATAGGATTTATATAGGGATTTATAAACAATATATAAAGATATATAGGTTATAGGATAATATCACATAGGATTTATATAGGGATTTATAAACAATATATAAAGATATATAGGTTATAGGATAATATCACATAGGATTTATATAGGGATTTATAAACAATATATAAAGATATATAGGTTATAGGATAATATCACATAGGATTTATATAGGGATTTATAAACAATATATAAAGATATATAGGTTATAGGATAATATCACATAGGATTTATATAGGGATTTATATAGGGATTTATAAACAATATATAAAGATATATAGGTTATAGGATAATATCACATAGGATTTATATAGGGATTTATAAACAATATATAAAGATATATAGGTTATAGGATAATATCACATAGGATTTATATAGGGATTTATAAACAATATATAAAGATATATAGGTTATAGGATAATATCACATAGGATTTATATAGGGATTTATAAACAATATATAAAGATATATAGGTTATAGGATAATATCACATAGGATTTATATAGGGATTTATATACACTCTTACAAAAAAAAAGGTGCTATCTACAACCTAAAAGGGTTCTTCAACTGTCCCCATAGGAGAACCCTTTGAAGAACCCTATTTGGTTCCAGGTAGAACCATTTTGGGTTCCATGTAGAACCCTTTCCTCAAAGGGCCTTAAAAGTATAGTATGTATTGTATGAGAAAACAGTCGTCTGCAGTTTATGTATTGGGTATTATTAGTACAGTATCATACGCTGTCTATAGTTAGTGATAGTTAAAACATACACTATCAGGTACCTGGAATCCTAGGAGGTCGGAGCTGCAACCATTGGGCTCTGGGGTCACGTAACCATGGCGATGCACAGGCGTCTTACCTGAGAAGGAAAGGTGAACAACCTATAATTCAGACCCATGTACAGTTAATCATGTAGCTCCACAGACTGATCAATATGTTGTTATCAATCAGCACAAATCGAACATGCAACACCCCTATTGTGAAGTTTATTGATAACAACCCAAACTGAAAAAAGGTGCTATCTAGAACCTAACATGTTTTTTCTGCCCTTTGAAGAACCCTTTTTTGGTTCCAGGTAGAACAGTTTTGGTTCCAGGTAGAACCCCTTTGGGTTCCATGTGCAGTAGAACCCTCTGTGGAAGGGGGTCCTACATGGAATCCAAATGGGTTCTACGTAGAACCAAGAAGGGTTCTCCCTGGAACTAAAAAGGGTTCTCCTATGGGGACAGCCGAAGATCCCTTTTGGAACCCTTTTTTCTAAGAGTGTACAGGACCTTTTCACCTTTTAGCAAAATATATAAAGAACATGACAGGAAACCACGAGTGGCTCCTGTATAGATCCATGAGTTTTCGCTGTTCCAATGTCCATGCTAGCATATGATACTACTGCACTAAGTAGGGAGCAATATACTGGGCTAGTGTGGATAGTGGAACGTAGCATGGTCGAGGTGTGATTATATACTAGCACATACTTAGAATGACGCAATGTGTTGTGCATACATTCAACGTGATATGCTAGTGTGGGCATACATTCACCATGGTATGCTAGTGTGGATATACATTCACCATAATAATAATAATAACAAGCCATTTAGCAGACGCTTTTATCCAAAGCGACTTACAGTCATGCGTGCATACATTTTTGTGTATGGGTGGTCCCGGGGATCGAACCCACTACCTTGGCGTTACAAGCACCGTGCTCTACCAGCTGAGCTACAGAGGACCACATTCGCAGAGACCATGGTATGCTAGTGTGGATATACATTCACCATGGTATGCTAGTGTGGATATACATTCACCATGGTATGCTAGTGTGGATATACATTCACCATGGTATGCTAGTGTGGATATACATTCACCATGGTATGCTAGTGTGGATATACATTCACCATGGTATGCTAGTGTGGATATACATTCACCATGGTATGCTAGTGTGGATATACATTCACCATGGTATGCTAGTGTGGATATACATTCACCATAATAATAATAATAATAAGCCATTTAGCAGACGCTTTTATCCAAAGCGACTTACAGTCATGCGTGCATACATTTTTGTGTATGGGTGGTCCCGGTGATCGAACCCACTACCTTGGCGTTACAAGCACCGTGCTCTACCAGCTGAGCTACAGAGGACCACATTCGCAGAGACCATGGTATGCTAGTGTGGATATACATTCACCATGGTATGCTAGTGTGGATATACATTCACCATGGTATGCTAGTGTGGATATACATTCACCATGGTATGCTAGTGTGGATATACATTCACCATGGTATGCTAGTGTGGATATACATTCACCATGGTATGCTAGTGTGGATATACATTCACCGTGGTATGCTAGTGTGGATATACATTCACCGTGGTATGCTAGTGTGGATATACATTCACTGTGGTATGCTAGTGTGGATATACATTCACCGTGGTATGCTAGTGTGGATATACATTCACTGTGGTATGCTAGTGTGGATATACATTCACCATGGTATGCTAGTGTGGATATACATTCACCATGGTATGCTAGTGTGGATATACATTCACCATGGTATGCTAGTGTGGATATACATTCACCATGGTATGCTAGTGTGGATATACATTCACCATGGTATGCTAGTGTGGATATACATTCACCATGGTATGCTAGTGTGGATATACATTCACCGTGGTATGCTAGTGTGGATATACATTCACCGTGGTATGCTAGTGTGGATATACATTCACCATGGTATGCTAGTGTGGATATACATTCACTGTGGTATGCTAGTGTGGATATACATTCACCATGGTATGCTAGTGTGGATATACATTCACCATGGTATGCTAGTGTGGATATACATTCACTGTGGTATGCTAGTGTGGATATACATTCACCATGGTATGCTAGTGTGGATATACATTCACCATGGTATGCTAGTGTGGATATACATTCACTGTGGTATGCTAGTGTGGATATACATTCACCATGGTATGCTAGTGTGGATATACATTCACTGTGGTATGCTAGTGTGGATATACATTCACCATGGTATGCTAGTGTGGATATACATTCACTGTGGTATGCTAGTGTGGATATACATTCACCATGGTATGCTAGTGTGGATATACATTCACCATGGTATGCTAGTGTGGATATACATTCACCATGGTATGCTAGTGTGGATATACATTCACCATGGTATGCTAGTGTGGATATACATTCACCATGGTATGCTAGTGTGGATATACATTCACCATGGTATGCTAGTGTGGATATACATTCACCATGGTATGCTAGTGTGGATATACATTCACCATGGTATGCTAGTGTGGATATACATTCACCATGGTATGCTAGTGTGGATATACATTCACCATGGTATGCTAGTGTGGATATACATTCACCATGGTATGCTAGTGTGGATATACATTCACCATGGTATGCTAGTGTGGATATACATTCACCATGGTATGCTAGTGTGGATATACATTCACCATGGTATGCTAGTGTGGATATACATTCACCATGGTATGCTAGTGTGGATATACATTCACCATGGTATGCTAGTGTGGATATACATTCACCATGGTATGCTAGTGTGGATATACATTCACCATGGTATGCTAGTGTGGATATACATTCACCATGGTATGCTAGTGTGGATGTTGGAATGTACCCTGTAGGCCATGCTGTAATATCTATGGTCTGATGTGTATTCTACCTTTGGTCAATCTATATCACTGAGACTATATCATGTTATGTGAACACTGACCTCAGTTATTCCTCTCACAGCAAGAATATACTTCTATTGATGAATGCAACTTGTGGTAAACAGCCAGAGGGTTCAATCAATTATTATACACCATAAGTATGATAGAGAGAGAGTTGTAGAATAGCCTAACCTAACCGATGGTGTTTATGTGTAAGATCCTAAAATGGGTACAGTGTGATCTGTTCTTCAGCAAATCAAGTTGGACTCTCTACAAGGATAACACACAGTATCTAGCTTCTGTTACATTCAGGACTCGATTCAATCCATGTCGCTTTAGCGCCATTTAAATTAAAAGGCAACGTTGTCGCATTCGCAGAGACTGCATTTACGGCAAAGGCTGCATATGTCGGCTCAATCAGAAATGACCTTTACATTTTGATTTGCGCCACACAGCCCTGAACTTCCGCAAATGCGGACTGAATCGTGCCCTAGGTGTAAATAGCCAGGCTTGACATGGCAACACCGTGGAGTCATACCAGGATGTTACTGTAATCACTGATAGACACACACACATCCTTACCGTATTTGCATTTGTACTGACACACTCCGTTGCGTCCCCCCATCAGTTCCACCAGCGAGTCAAAGTATCCATTGGCTGCCTGGAGGCTCTCTCTGATTGAAACCAAGCCCCAGTCAGAGTCCTCTTCCTGGGCTTCGACGACAGGCACCACAGGGATCGCTGGAGCTTCTGCTTCTGCAGCCTCTTCAATGGGCTCCGTTGCTTTCTCAAGGGCCTCCTGGTCAGCCAAATCTTTCAAGATGGCGTCTTGAATCTCGGTCTCTTTAGCGAGGTCTTCCTCCTCCACCTGGGCAGACAACTCTTTAATCATGGCTTCTGTTATCAGGGCCTCTTTAACAAGGCTCTCCAGATCCATGTATGCAGGGTCTTCCAAAACTGCCATGTTCGCCATGATGGCCTCCATGTCTGGGGCTTCATCTGCCATGACAGGGGCGTCTACAGGGGCTTCTGCTGCCACCGGAGCATCAGCAACAGGGGAGTCCGCAACTGGTTCCTCAGCTACAAACTCGTCAGCTACAACGGCACTGAACATGGTTTCTGCCGCTGGGACGACTTCCTCTTCAGGAGTGATGTTCCTGACCAGAGAAGCAGACATCCCCCAGGAGAGGCAGAGGGAGAGCATGAGGAAGGCTGAGGTGCGAGGCAGCATGGTGGCGAGACCAGACACAGAGTGAAAGCCACAGCACAGGTGGGTCTAGACAGGCAGGTCTAAGAGGAAGACGTCCACATTTGGTTCCAGGCCAGGAGGGTGTCGGCAGGCAGAGAAAGACGTCCACGCTCTGCTGTAGATCTGGGACAGCAGGACAGGAGAGGACAAGGGTGCCAGTTGTTGACAAGGTGAGAGAACCAGAGGCACTGAGGATCAATGGACTCAGAGTACTGACTGAGGCTGTGTAAGAGGCAGAGAGGACTTTGGCTGCTGATTAGGCCAGTGAAACAGCGAGGCACGGAGTATCGACGCCGGGTTCAAAGGTCATGAATCCCTTATCTGTTGATAAGGAAAGGAAAGGCCTGCCTGGACAGAGTGTAGTGAGCTGTCCTCCGGGACTTAAAGGAGCAGCATTATAGCCTATCTGACATGTTGTTTTTTTCCGGGTCTTTCTATTCTTTATCTACAGTATATTTTTTGCCCAGCAAGTTTGGGATGTGCATATCACCTTTGTTTGCTAATGGTGTTATCTCCCGTCGAGAGAGATCGTTTATGCTCTTGTCTCTGTTATGTCCTCTCACCAAGTACTCACTCCATCCCCTAAAACCTTTCATTCATCCAATCAGTAAAATCCCATCACTTCAGCTTCGTCAGAGGGAACTAATTAAGATCACTGTGTAGCTTCATCAGTGATAAAATCACATTTGTGATAAGGTGATCTCAGAATCATGTCTGAGAGAAGCTAATCATAACAGCTTTGAGAACATAGAGGTAGAATGAATAGATTATTACACAAAATATTAAGAACACCTGCTCTTTCCATGACACAGACTGACCAGGTAAATCCAGGTGAAAGCTATGATCCCTTATTGATGTCACTTGTTAAATCCACTTCAATCAGTGTAGATGAAGGGGAGGAGACGGGTTAAAGAAGGATTGCTAATCCCTGAGACATGGATTGTGTATGTGTGCCATTCAGAGGGTGAATGGGCAAGAACAAATATTTACGTGCCTTTGAATGGGGTATGGTAGTAGGTGCCAGGCGCACCGGTTTGTGTCAAGAACTGCAACGCTGCTGGGTTCTTCACGGTCAACAGTTTCCCGTGTGTATCAAGAATGGTCCACCACCCAAAGGACATCCAGCCAACTTGACACAACTGTGGGAAGCGTTGGAGTCAACATGGGCCAGCATCCCTGTGGAACGCCTTCGACACCTTGTAGAGTCCATGCCCCCGACGAATTGGGGCTGTTCCGAGGGCAAAAGGGGGTACAACTCAGTATTAGGAATGTGTTCCTAATGTTTTGTCCACTCAGCGTATTTCTATGTTTATGACATTCCCCCTTCACTGCATTTGGTTTCAGGCATTCCGCAAATATGTATTTTATTCTGTATGTACTTTCTATTCCATATGTATTATTTAACACATTCTTTTGTATTCCTTTGGGTCTAGAATCTACAAGCAGCCCGGAGCTTCCTTGGTGACAGAATATCAGATAGCAGACCTTTGGCAACAGTACAGTATGTCAAGATGCTGCTCCTGTGGAGAAAGATGTGATATGGGAGGGTAAAGTCTGGTTTTGTGTGTGTGTGTGTGTTGTGTACAGTAGTTAAGCTGCAGGTAATGATAAGTGTGGTGACGTGGACAGGTCAGGTCTGAAAGGACATACTATGGTGGGAGCTAAAGGAGGTCATCTACTTTATATAGTAAAAGGATTAACAGTCAAATCAAAATATATATATATATATATATATTTTTTTAAGGCTCAATGCAGCCATTTTTATATCAATATCAAATAATTTCTGCGTAACAATTAAGTACCTTACTGTAATTGATTTCTATTAAAATGGGCAAAAGTAGAGCAAAAAACTATTTCTCAAGCAAGAACTTAGCTGGGAGTGTTCTGAGTGGGGAGGGGAAAACTGAAGACTAGCTGTTATTGGCAGAGAGGTTTGGAACTCTCTTTCTTATTGGTCTATTAACCAATTTACCGCATGGTGATGTCATCATGGAAAGTCCTATGTAGATTGTATTTCCAACCAGCAACTATCAGGAATTAAATGTTTTCACACTTTTACAGTGTTAGTTTCATCAGCTGTTGTACAATATGATTTAAAATAATTTTGACTACACTAGGCCTTTAAAGTGCCTCAATACACACATTTGGACTCCTGGTTGTGTGGCTTGCTTGTATTATAATCCTCACTACATTTAACAAAATCCTCAATTATATATTTATTGTCACAACACATGTTATAATGTGTGGTTGTTGCTGTTGTAACTAATGCCATTGTACTTCTGTTACCATCAGAGGTATTTTAATGTCAGATTGAATAACAATGATTTAAAGTGATGATGTGAAGCTTGGATAATGCTAATCACCCTGTCTCCCAGCATTAATGTGTAGTAGTGGTCTTCAGATAAACTTGTCAGAGAGTACACCCTAGTGGACAAAAAGCGCCACTGTTCCAAAATCTACTAATTTACTTTCGGTTGTGTTCTATCGTCCTCGTGTCGTAGGGCGATCCATATTTGTCCCACACCTCCATGCGAATAGAACCGGATCACAGAACAACAGTTCTGCTAATCATTTAGACCGTTTTTATTTTACCTTTTATTTAACCAAGTTAAGTCTCGTTGAGATAAAAATCTCTTTGCCAAGGGAGACCTGGGCTGTATCCACAAAGGGTCTTAGAGTTTGATCATAATGAATAAGATTATAGATCAGCAGACCTCCAGCAGGGTTGTCCTGCGCCAGTTATATTAGGTTAATACAGTGCATTCGGAAAGTGAACCTTCGCCCCAGTCTGAGGTCCTGAGTGCTCTGGAGCAGGTTTTCATCAAGGATCTCGCTGTACTTTGCTCCGTTCATCTTTCCCTCGATCCTTTCTAGACTCCCAGTCCCCACTCCCACTCCCGCTGAAAAACATCCCCACAGCATGACGCTGCCACCACCATGCTTCACCGTAGGGATGGCGCCAGGTTTACTCCAGACGTGACACTTGGCATTCAGGCCAAAGATTTCAATCTTGGTTTCATCAGAACAGAGAATCTTGTTTCTCATAGTCTGAGAGGCCTTTAGGTGCCTTTTGGCAAAATCCAAGTGGGCTGTCATGTGCCTTTTTACTGAGGAGTGGCTTCCATCTGGCCACTCTACCATAAAGGCCTGATTGGTGGAGTGCTGCAGAGATTGTTGTCCTTCTGGAAGGTTCTCCCATCTCCACAGAGGAACTCTGGAGCTCAGTCAGAGTGACCATCGGGTTCTTGGTCACCTCCCTGACCAAGGCCCTTCTCTCCCGATTGCTCCGTTTGGCCGGGCGGCCAGCTCTAGGAAGAGTCTTGGTGGTTCCAAACTTCTTCCATTTAAGAATGATGGAGGCCACTGTGTTCTTGGGGACCTTCAATGCTGCAGACATTTTTTGGTACCCTTCCCCAGATCTGTGCCTCGACACAATCCTGTCTCGGAGCTCTACGGACAATTATTTTGACCTCATGGCTTGGTTTTTGCTCTGACATGCACTGTCAGCTGTGGGACCTTATACAGTATAGGCTTGGGAAGTAATGTGTGATTCTGTCAATATCAATTGACCTTCAACATTTCGACAGGCCATTAAACAACATACTAACTCTAAATCAGTCAGGAGCAAGCCAGGTAGCCTAAGAAGGAACAAAAATGAATGATTTAGGCTATATTATTATTATTTCACGGCTATGGCCTGCCATTTCAGAAATCAATTGTGAAGCATTTGTGACAGGCTGCAGGCTTGCAGGAGGGCTCAGCATTTCAACAACACATCAACAACTCCACTTCAATAACATGCCTACACATTTCACATTTAGGCTGTATTAAATGAAATTATAAACTATAATTACATATAATTAAATAATAGTCAAACGAAAAAAAATGCCTTATTAGGCTATACAGTCATTCTACAGTGCCGATCAAATTCACTTAAAGAAACACGGAAGTTTGGACAGTCTGGTTTGAGGATCATGCGGTGAACTATCATGCCTGTTAATTTAGTCTAGCAGATGCTCTTGCATTCCCATGGACCTAATCACAGTCATTGCAAATCTTTTTTTTGCAACAACAATTTCACGGAATAAAATAGAATACATTTGAAAATGATAGTGCATATAGCCAGCCCTACCTGGTGATATGAAGCTGCTGTGTGAAAAAAAAAAAAAAAAAAAAAAAAGGCTTTTTCTCAAAATCATTGATGATCATGTCCTTCAGTTGTAACTGGTTCTGTTGCGTTCAATTTTTTTTTTTACACTTGATAGACAACTTTAGCACTAATCCAAACTTAGACTATCATATTTTTTTAAGAATAGCCTGTACTAGAAATCAAAACGTCTCCGGTGCTGCAGCATGCCTCATTCGTTGTCATGCTCTGTGTGCTATTAAAGATTCTGCTTGTCTCCGGTCATGTAAAACAACGTAGAATTGCATGAAATTAGTTTATAAAGTGATATTTTTTTTCTCGGACAAGCAAATAAGATGATAGATTCATGCAGTGCTTTTATTTTAATAATGGAGATCTTTTCACCCCTACCCTGAGAATCCACAACCTTCTGGCTACTTTGCCAGGTTGCAGCCAAAACCATGTCATGCTTACAAAACGAAGAACAGTTTTTTAAAACTGCTTATGTAAGGCTCTGGTCTGTCCTAGGAGTGAGGGTAAACGGTAGGCATGTTCTCTGCTATCCACTTTGTTTAATTATTATTTTGGGTATGGGGAGGGTTATTTTTTAGATTTATTTCAAGCATTCAGGGAGGGTCGGGTAAAAATATATTTTTGTTGAAGGGAATGCCATCTATTTTCATTTCAGAGAGGTCAGATTTTGTCCAAATAATGTAGCCTACCTTTTTGAACGCTCCACCTAGAAACATGATTATAATTTTGCTCTGACAATAAATACAATATCTTTCATGGTTGATGTGCATGGTGTGTCCTGTCTAGCAAGCACTGTAATTCAGGTCATGTCAAATGTATTTGAGTTTACATAATTTAGCTACATTCTGACCGTGTGGGTGCGCACAACTCTTTTTAGTGTAGGCTATATTATATTGTTTGTTTAATATTTATTTGCGTGTCAATAGTAAAAGTTTCTAGAGATGATATGAACCCTGTAATTCGCTAGAAATAACTTCACCAACATCATATTACCAAAGCATAATCTACTCACCCGCGCCTGTTTGCCCAGAAGCAAAAGGAAAACTTGAAAGTAAATATTGCTGTTTCCCCCCCCCCCAGATGGTTGTCAGGGGATACCGTGCGTCAACACACGGTGGCAACAAAGTAGCCAACAACACCTCCTCACACTGAGGTTTACAGAACTATTGATTTGGCAGAGGATAAGCTATTATTTATAATCAAGAAGACAAATAATCGATATGGTGCTTATGACGTCTTTCTGTATTCGTTGCTGGCAAACATAGAAAAAAAAACATTCATCTAAAAGGAGCATCACAATGAAAAGCAAATCTGAAATGATAGATGGATCCTTTATAGAGACTTCATTGTCCTCAGAATTGATTTTGTTTTCTTCTTTCTATTAGGCTATAATCAGCCTCATTCTAGGCTTTTAGTAGCTAAAACAGATATACCGTGTATATCTGTGAAACAGTCATGAAAGCTCACACAGGTAGAAGACGTTGGTGTTTTCAGGATTCTTTTATAAGACATCATCATTACTGCTCTCTGACATTTACAGCTGAGACATTCCTCAGTTTTACCATGTCTAGACCATTCTTTTAACAGTTATAATAATAATTTGCCATTTAGCAGACGCTTTTATCCAAAGCGACTTACAGTCATGTGTGCATACATTTTTACGTATGGGTGGTCCCGGGGATCGAACCCCACTACCCTGGCGATACAAGCGCCATGCTCTACCAATTGAGCTACAGAGGACCACATGTCTCACACATTCAAATAACAGTTATATTCATATTATTTTATATAATATTTTTTGTGTGATTTTTTTTTGTTGGTATTCTTTCTTAAAACTGCATTGTTGGTTAAGGGCTTGTAAGTAGGCATTTCACTGTTGTATTCAGCGCTTGTGACAAATAAAATTTGATTTGATTTTGAATTGATTTATAACACGTCTAAGACCATTCTTATAACAGTTATAACACATCTAAGACCATTCTTAATAACAGTTATTATAACGTCTAAGACCATTCTTATAACAGTTATAACACATCTAAGACCATTCTTATAACAGTTATAACACATCTAAGACCATTCTTATAACAGTTATTATAACGTCTAAGACCATTCTTATAACAGTTATAATGTCTAAGACCATTCGTATAACAGTTATAACATCTAAGACCATTCTTATAACAGTTATAACACATCTAAGACCATTCTTATGACAGTTATAACGTCTAAGACCATTCTTATAACAGTTATAACGTCTAAGACCATTCTTATAACAGTTATAACACATCTAAGACCATTCTTATAACAGTTATAACACATCTAAGACCATTCTTATAACAGTTATTGTAACGTCTAAGACCATTCTTATAACAGTTATAACGTCTAAGACCATTCTTATAACAGTTGTAACACATCTAAGACCATTCTTATAACAGTTATAACGTCTAAGACCATTCTTATAACAGTTATAACACATCTAAGACCATTCTTATAACAGTTATAACACATCTAAGACCATTCTTATAACAGTTATAACACATCTAAGACCATTCTTATAACAGTTATTATAACGTCTAAGACCATTCTTATAACAGTTATAATGTCTAAGACCATTCGTATAACAGTTATAACATCTAAGACCATTCTTATAACAGTTATAACACATCTAAGACCATTCTTATGACAGTTATAACGTCTAAGACCATTCTTATAACAGTTATAACGTCTAAGACCATTCTTATAACAGTTATAACACATCTAAGACCATTCTTATAACAGTTATAACACATCTAAGACCATTCTTATAACAGTTATTGTAACGTCTAAGACCATTCTTATAACAGTTATAACGTCTAAGACCATTCTTATAACAGTTGTAACACATCTAAGACCATTCTTATAACAGTTATAACGTCGAAGACCATTCTTATAACAGTTATAACGTCTAAGACCATTCTTATAACAGTTATAACACATCTAAGACCATTCTTATAACAGTTATAACACATCTAAGACCATTCTTATAACAGTTATAACACATCTAAGACCATTCTTATAACAGTTATTGTAACGTCTAAGACCATTCTTATAACAGTTATAACACATCTAAGACCATTCTTATAACAGTTATAACACATCTAAGACCCTTCTTATAACAGTTATTGTAACGTCTAAGACCATTCTTATAACAGTTATAACGTCTAAGACCATTCTTATAACAGTTATAACACATCTAAGACCATTCTTATAACAGTTATTATAACGTCTAAGACCATTCTTATAACAGTTATAACGTCTAAGACCATTCTTATAACAGTTATAACACATCTAAGACCATTCTTATAACAGTTATTATAACGTCTAAGACCATTCTTATAACAGTTATAACGTCTAAGACCATTCTTATAACAGTTATAACACATCTAAGACCATTCTTATAACAGTTATAACACATCTAAGACCATTCTTATAACAGTTATTATAATGTCTAAGACCATTCTTAATAACAGTTATAACACATCTAAGACCATTCTTATAACAGTTATTATAACATCTAAGACCATTCTTATAACAGTTATAACACATCTAAGACCATTCTTATAACAGTTATAACACATCTAAGACCATTCTTAATAACAGTTATTATAACGTCTAAGACCATTCTTAATAACAGTTATTACAACGTCTAAGACCATTCTTAATAACAGTTATAACACATCTAAGACCATTCTGCTTCTCTTCATGTTCACTTTGTACAAAACAACATTTAAAACAATTTCTTTGTATAAAAAAATATAAGTTAATTGAAATGTTTAACTCTAAGAAAATAACAGTCATAATAATAATAGCAATAATAATATAATAACATTGATAATAATAATGATGATTTAATAAAAACGAAGCAGAAATAGCTTGAATCCCAAATGACACACTATCCCTTATATAGTGCACAGCCTTTGACCAGAGCCCTGTGGGATCCTGTGTAGGGGACAGGGTGCCATTTGGGACGCTTGCGAGGGTAGATGATGGTGCCGGGAAACAGCTCAAACACACACGTGCACACACATTCACACGTACACACACATTCACACGTGCACGCACACACATGTTCATACAAACACACACGCACACACACAAAGACAGAAAGTGCACGACTGCCGTTGTAAGTTTAGCACCATATAAAGCATACAGCGGACTTTGTCCTAATTCAATTCTAGCATGTATGCATTATCATCATTATACACGTATTACTGTGTAAATGTAAAATCAGGTAAACAGCAGGGTTGGGGTCAATTCCATTTCAATTCCAGTCAATTCAGAACGTAAACCAAATTCCAATTCCACATTTTCCTCATTGAATAGCATTGAAGACAATTGGAGTTGGAATTGAAATGTCGGTGTACTTCCTAAAATCCTAAACTCTGACAAACAGTACAGTTCAGTTTAGGTGTAGTCATTCTATTGGTGTGGAACTTCTTTTTGTTGAAAGGTTCCCGGAAGCGGTTCTGAAAAGTAACGCAGCTAACCTGGTCCCAGATCTGTTTACGCTCTTGCCAACTCCATTGCTCATTGTCATGACAACCAGTGACAAGGAGTTGGCATGATAGCACAAAAAAGACTGGCACTCAGGCTATAACGCAGCAGGTTGGTGTACCTGAGATGGTGTCTCACCCCTATTGCCATAGCTTGGTCCCAGATCTGTTTTGTGCTGGTGTGACAATGGGAGCAGAGCTATTGGAGTAGGCAAGACAGCATACCCGTAAACAGATCTGGGATCAGGATATATAGACCACCAGGAATCAGCAATCCATATATTTTATCATCATAATAACATTCATTACAATGTACATTCAATCAGAGCTTTGGGCCCACAGTATTATTACTCTTACCATAAGTACTTTAGCAGGTATTTCAGGATTTTCTGTCATTTTTGGGAAGGAAGATATTCATAGGAGGAACAGAAAGGTGGCAACTGACTTTACTCATAGTACTGGCCACCTTCTTTCTTGGATTACCTAACATTTAGGGGCCTCCCTTCTACTGTCCTCATCTCAGCTCAACAGAGTCAAATTGCCCTCATCTCAGCTCAACAGAGAGTCAAATTGCCCTCATCTCAGCTCAACAGAGAGTCAAATTGCCCTCATCTCAGCTCAACAGAGAGTCAAATTGCCCTCATCTCAGCTCAACAGAGAGTCAAATTGACCTCATCTCAGCACAACAGAGTCAAATTGCCCTCATCTCAGCTCAACTGAGTCAAATTGCCCTCATCTCAGCTCAACAGAGTTAAGTTGCCCTCATCTCAGCTCAACAGAGAGTCAAATTGCCCTAATCTCAGCTCAACAGAGAGTCAAATTGCCCTCATCTCAGCTCAACAGAGAGTCAAATTGCCCTCATCTCAGATCAACAGAGTTAAGTTGCCCTCATCTCAGCTCAACAGAGTCAAGTTGCCCTCATCTCAGCTCAACAGAGTTAAGTTGCCCTCATCTCAGCTCAACAGAGAGTCAAATTGCCCTCATCTCAGCTCAACAGAGAGTCAAATTGCCCTCATCTCAGCTCAACAGAGAGTCAAATTGCCCTCATCTCAGCTCAACAGAGTTAAGTTGCCCTCATCTCAGCTCAACAGTGTCAAGTTGCCCTCATCTCAGCTCAACAGAGTCAAATTGCCCTCATCTCAGCTCAACAGAGTTAAGTTGCCCTCATCTCAGCTCAACAGAGTCAAGTTGCCCTCATCTTAGCTCAACAGAGTTAAGTTGCCCTCATCTCAGCTCAACAGTCAAATTGCCCTCATCTCAGCTCAACAGAGTCAAATTGCCCTCAGCTCAGCTCAACAGAGAGTCAAATTGCCCTCATCTCAGCTCAACAGAGTTAAGTTGCCCTCATCTCAGCTCAACAGAGTCAAGTTGCCCTCATCTCAGCTCAACAGAGAGTCAAATTGCCCTCATCTCAGCTCAACAGAGTTAAGTTGCCCTCATCTCAGCTCAACAGAGAGTGACGTTTCTTACAGAACACATGTGGTCTCGTGTGATCTCATGTGATCACTATGATTTAATGTGAAGTTAATGTGATAACATGTGAAGCAACACGTGATAACATAAAACTATACATGTGAACTCGTGAAAACATGATCTCGTTAAATACATGTGAAATAAATGTGACAACACGGGGATAAAAAATGTAAACACGTGACACCATGTCATTACACATGACAACATTTGAGCACATGTGAAAACCCAGGTGTCAAATGTCATTTAGAATATTTTACTTTGAAAGGCATAATTTACATTATTTCAATTTAAAGGTCCTGAACTAGCAGGAAGTTTGAAAAGACAGGCTGAGTGGGCGGGGAGCTTATATTTATGAGCTCGCCTTGACTGACAGCTCAACTTCAAGCAACTTGGATGCAGTGAGAAATGTTGCAGCAAAATAATCTCAAACAAATTTGGTGAAACACAAAGCAACTCAAACAACATAAAAATGTCATCAGTGATATAAAAAAAGGTTTATATGTCTTCCGTTTGGCATGTCTCTTATGATGCGGTTCACAGCAGAACTGACGGATGTGTTGACTTGACAACTGCGTCTGAGTTTTGAACGACCCTTTTTTAGGGTAAACTTCTAATTACATTTGGTGACACCCTACAGTCACATTTTGGCACCAGTAGAGTAGCTGTCTAGCTATATAAACCACGCCCCTCTGCAAACACGCCTTCTCCGATGTTGGTTACAAGGCGGTACCTATTTAAATTAGGTAAGAGAATATCATGTTACCATTGGTGCATTAAAATGAGCGTTAAGAGGATGTCACTTTGACCCCTTAATAATGAATCCAAGTGTTTGACTTGGGGAGGGGAACAGTAACTTAATTATCAAACTTGATCAATGTAGAAGAAACAGTCATTTTTCATACTTTGATCTGGTTTCCTTCAAATATCATCAAATTTAATGAAAAACATGATTTTAACTGTTCATGACCTTTAAATAGTCATGGTCCCCTGCAGGTTTTGTCTAATTCCGGTTTGTTCCAGGGACGTCCCCAAGAACGGTTTTAGGACGTTCTTAGAACGTTGTGTCATGGTCCCCTGCAGGTTTTGTTGAGTACAGTACTTTAGGACGTTCTTAGAACGTTGTGTCATGGTCCACTGCAGGTTTTGTTGAGTACAGTACTTTAAGACGTTCTTAGAACGTTGTGTCATGGTCCCCTGCAGGTTTTGTTGAGTACAGTACTTTAGGACATTCTTAGAACGTTGTATCATGGTCCCCTGCATGTTTTGTTGAGTACAGTACTTTAGGACGTTCTTAGAACGTTGTGTCATGGTCCCCTGCAGGTTTTGTTGAGTACAGTACTTTAGGACGTTCTTAGAACGTTGTGTCATGGTCCACTGCAGGTTTTGTTGAGTACAGTACTTTAGGACGTTCTTAGAACGTTGTGTCATGGTCCCCTGCAGGTTTTGTTGAGTACAGTACTTTAGGACGTTCTTAGAACGTTGTGTCATGGTCCCCTGCAGGTTTTGTTGAGTACAGTACTTTAGGACGTTCTTAGAACATTGTGTCATGGTCCCCTGCAGGTTTTGTTGAGTACAGTACTTTAGGACGTTCTTAGAACGTTGTGTCATGGTCCCCTGGAGGTTTTTGCCTAGTTGCGGGGAAAATAAAGGTAAACCTACAACTAGTTACTATATATTTACAGCTAAATTCAGGTGTTAATGGATGATATGCTGCTGTATGCTGATTACTCAACCTCACTAAGGATTTGAACTCACAATCTCTTGATTAAGGACAGTATAGGGGCTTGCGCTGCCACACCTCCAAAATCACGTCATTGTCACGCCTCCCTTGGAGGTCTGGAGAATTTTGTTTTGCAAAAAAGGTTTAAATGGGCTGCTGGCTCCCAGCGGCAAGATTTTGATTGGATGATATACTTCAAGAACCCTCCCCCCAGATGCCCGTTGAAGGGGTTCTGTGTTTTATGTGCGTCACTGTTTTCCGTCCAGGTAGTTGTTGCCTATGCTAGTTTCAAGTGCTCGTTTTCAAGTTATCTAGTGTGGCCGACAGTCTGCAATTTATATTTATTAAAATTGAAAGTGGATTTCGCTAGTAAAGTCAAACGTATCAACACGTTTTAAACCGCTCTGGTCCATTTGTCCACATGGCTGCTGGCTGCACTTTGCTACCACCGAAAATATTGTGAAGATTACCCATTCTTTTGTTTTTTGTAAGGACCCCAAAAAACAGAGGCAGTGGGAGAACCTATTCAAGTAAGTAAATACATTTTTTTATGTTAAAAAACTATTTATTATTAGCTAGCTAGCTGGCTACTTGCCTATGCCACTTTGTTGGCGAACTCAACTGAGCTGCTAGCTAGCTAGATAACTTTATTTACCTAAGTAAATTAAATGTCATCAGATAGCTAACTTCCTATTAGCTAGCTATCTTCATGTAATCATTGTAAATTAAAAACACAGTCTCCAAATGCATTTGCAGATATCAGTGGAAGAGGGTGAAATTGCAGCTTCCAGCTGTCAGTAAAAGGAGAGGGTAGGCTACTGAATAGGGCAGATCATTTTGTGAACACCTTTTTTTCTTTGTGATGTTTTCTGTCCTCCAGATATGGACTACTGTAAAAGCCTGTTAGCAGATGAAGAGAAGGGTCCCAATGAATGTCCCAAGGCACGAAGGGTATATCCTATATGCCATGGATTAGACACTTGAGCATACAAAACATTAAGAACACCTGCTCTTTCCATGACATAGACTGACCAGGTGAATCCAGGTGAAAGCTATAATCCCTTATTGATGTCACTTGTTAAATCCACTTCAATCAGTATAGATGAAGGGGAGGAGAGGGGTGCGCAACTCAATATTAGGAAGGTGTTCCTAATGTTTGGTATACTCAGTGTATGTCTAGGCCTACCTATGTTAGCAAATGTTGTATACAAAAATACAGTTAAACATCACACACAATGCATTCGGAAAGTATTCATACCCCTTGACATTTTCCACATTTTGTTACGTTACAGCCTTATTCTAAAATTGATTAAATTATTTTTTTCCTCATCAATCTACACACAATACCCCATCATGACAGAGCGAAATGTTTACAAAATTATTACAAATAAAAAACAGAAATATCTTATTCACGTAAGTATTCAGACCCTTTGCTCTGAGACTCGAAATTGAGCTCGGGTGCATCCTGTTTCCATTGATCATCCTTGAGATGTTTCCACAACTTGATTGGAGTCCACCTGTGGTAAATTCAATTGATTGGACATGATTTGGAAAGGCACACACCTGTCTATATATGGTCCCACAGTTGACAGTGCATGTCAGAGCAAAAACCATGCCGTGAGGTCGAAGGAATTGTCCGTAGAGCTCCGAGACAGGATTGTGTCGAGGCACAGATCTGGGGAAGGGTACCAAAACATTTCTGCAGTATTGAAAGTCCCCAAGAACACAGTGGCCTCCATCATTCTTAAATGGAAGAAGTTTGGAACCACCAAGACTCTTCTTAGAGCTGGCCGCCCGGCCAAAATGAGCAATCGGGGGAGAAGGGCCTTGGTCAGGGAGGTGTGGAGATGGGAGAAACTTCCAGAAGGACAACCATCTCTGCAGCACTCCACCAATCAGGCCTTTATGGTAGAGTGGCCAGACGGAAGCCACTCCTCAGTAAAAGGCACATTACAGCCCGCTAGGAGTTTGCCAACAGGCACCTAAAGACTCTCAGACCATGAGAAACAAGATTCTCTGGTGTGATGAAAGCAAGATTGAACTCTTTGGCCTGAATGCCAATCGTCACGTCTGGAGGAAACTTGGCACCATCCCTATGGTGAAGCATGGTGGTGGCAGCATCATGCTGTGGGGATGTTTTTCAGCGGCAGGGACTGGGAGACTAGTCATGATCGAGGGAAAGATGAACCGAGCAAAGTACAGAGAGATCCTTGATGAAAACCTGCTCCAGAGCACTCAGAACCTCAGACTGGGGCGACGGTTCACCTTCCAACAGGACAATGACCCCTAAGCACACAGCGAAGACAATGCAGGAGTGTTTGTGAAGGACGTTTCTGAATGTCCTTGAGTGGCCCAGCCAGAGCCCAGACTTGAACCCGATCGAACATCTCTGGAGAGACCTGAAAATAGCTGTGCAGTGACACTCCCCATCCAACCTGACAGAGCTTGAGAGGATCTGCAGAGAAGAATGGGAGAAACTCCCCAAATACAGGTGTGCCAAGCTTGTAGGGTCATACCCAAGAAGACGCGAGGCTGCAATCGCTGCCAAAGGTGCTTCAACAAAGTACTGAATAAAGAGTCTGAATACTTATGTAGATTTAATTTCAGTTTTAAAAAATATATACATCTGCAAAAAAATAAAAATCAACTGTTTTTGATTTGTCATTATGGGGTATTGTGTGTAGATTTGATGAGGGGGAAAAAACACAATTGAATCCATTTTAGAATAAGGCTGTAACGTAACAAAATGTGGAAAACGTCAAGGGGTCTGAATACTTTCTGAATGCACTGTATAAACATATTACACCTGGAGCAGGACAACCTGCTGGGTGTGCAGGGTTCAGTTTCAGTCTGGCAACCACACACCTGATTCATTAAACTTGTCAAATCTAACGAGTTGATAATCATGTGTTGCTGGGCTGGAACAGAACCCTGCACACCCAGTAGATCAGGGATCATTGGAGCAAGGTTGGCCACCATGTGTTGCTGGGCTGGAATAGAAGTCTGCTCACCCAGTAGATCAGGGATCATTGGAGCAAGGTTGGCCACCATGTGTTGCTGGGCTGGAATAGAAGTCTGCTCACCCAGTAGATCAGGGATCATTGGAGCAAGGTTGGCCACCATGTGTTGCTGGGCTGGAACAGAACCCTGCACACCCAGTAGATCAGGGATCATTGGAGCAAGGTTGGCCACCATGTGTTGCTGGGCTGGAATAGAAGTCTGCTCACCCAGTAGATCAGGGATCATTGGAGCAAGGTTGGCCACCGCTGGTATGGAGTTTTATTTTGTTCACCTGAAATGATGCTTTACTTGTTACTACTCAGTGACATGTTGTTGTTTTAACTAAGACGTCTAATCTTTACATACGAGTTAGCTTATTTGTACATTTTGGAGTGATGAAGTGTTGATTATTAGAAGTGAAGAGTTTAAACTTGTTTTAATTGTTAAACTATTATTCAAAATGGACTAGTGTCAATGTTGATTAATCACTTATCACATTCATGCAATAAAGAGGGGAAAGGGTTATGTCTGTAATGTGTCTGTGTTTCTGTGTTGTATTCTAAAATTAAAATTTTATTTTTGTCTAGTTGTAAGATCTCCAATCTGTTTTATTTGATTGTCACTCAGTATTTCAGTAATTTTGTTTTTGCAGCTTATCATATGGCAGCCAGAGGCCTTATGGGCATTTGTCATCTGAAGCAGAGAATAGCTAAACTCACACATGGTCAAATATACAGTATGTGTATTTGTGCCAACCGTCAGTGGAAGTGTTATAGTAGTTTGTGTTTGATGGTTATGCCAATGCTAGTAGAGCACCTCCTTTGAAACTTTGTAAGAGAATGTGTCAGTAATGAGCTGCATTGTGAAGAGGTTATTGGGCATTTTCCAGTAACGTAATGGCAACTTGTTGCCAGAAGTTGCTGTGAATTTGTCATTAATTAACTGGAAAGTACTTGTCAGTAAGTAATTGTAAAAGTCTGATGGATCAGCTACAGTAATTACTGTGAATTGTAACTAGTTGACAGTAAGTTATTGAAAATTAAATATTAACTTCCTGTGAACCAGCTGACATTAAGCTACTGGAAAATGCACAGTAACCTCTTCTACAAAGATTGCAGAACTGACTATGTCAAAAGAGGTGCTCAACCTTCATCGACATAACGATAAAACCACATAAACTGGTACAACATTTCCACTGACGGTTGGCACGAATACAACATTTTTAGACCATAACGAGCCCCCGCCAGCACATTGCCCCCACCTACATTTCAAAGTGCAGTAATGATTGTCCTTAATGCTGCGTTCGTAAGTGGGAAGTGGGAATGTACCACATACTACTGGAAAAAATCCACTTGAACGGCCCTCCAACTGGTAATTACTAGTGGGAAACACGTCTATCATCCCTGAGATCCCACATGCTGACCTCTGATGTCCCCTACTAAGGAAATTAGTAGTACTCGTTACATTTTGAATGCTTAGCAGGACAGGAAAATGGTCCAATTCACACACTTATCAACTGGTCATCCCTACTGCCTCTGATCTGGCGGATTCACTAAAAACACATGCTTTGTTTTTAAATTATGTCTTGAGTGTTGGAGTGTGCCCCTGGCTATCCATTGGAGTGTGCCCCTGGCTACCTGTCTGAGTGTTGGAGTGTGCCCCTGGCTATCCGTTGGAGTGTGCCCCTGGCTACCTGTCTGAGTGTTGGAGTGTGCCCCTGGCTACCTGTCTGAGTGTTGGAGCGTGCCCCTGGCTACCTGTCTGAGTGTTGGAGTGTGCCCCTGGCTACCTGTCTGAGTGTTGGAGTGTGCCCCTGGCTACCTGTCTGAGTGTTGGAGTGTGCCCCTGGCTACCTGTCTGAGTGTTGGAGTGTGCCCCTGGCTACCTGTCTGAGTGTTGGAGTGTGCCCCTGGCTACCTGTCTGAGTGTTGGAGCGTGCCCCTGGCTACCTGTCTGAGTGTTGGAGTGTGCCCCTGGCTACCTGTCTGAGTGTTGGAGTGTGCCCCTGGCTACCTGTCTGAGTGTTGGAGTGTGCCCCTGGCTATCCGTCAATAAAAAATACAAGAAAATCGTGCTGTCTGGTTTGCGTAATATAAGGAATTTGAAATGATTTACACTACCAGTCAAAAGTTTGGACACACCTACTCATTCAAGGGTTTTTCTTTATTTTTACTATTTTTTACATTGTAGAATAATAGTGAAGACATCAAAACTATGAAATAACACATATGGAATCATGTAGTAAACAAAAAAGTGTTAAACAAATCTAAATATATTTTAGATTTGAGCTTCTTCAAATAGCCACCCTTTGCCTTGATCACAGCTTTGCACACTCTTGGCATTCTCTCAATCAGCTTCACCTGGAATGCTTTTCCAACGGTCTTGAAGGAGATCCCACATATGCTGAGCACTTGTTGGCTGCTTTTCCTTCACTTTGTGGTCTGACTCATCCCAAACCATCTCAATTGGGTTGAGGTCAGGGGATTGTGGAGGCCAGGTCATCTGATGCAGCACTCCATCACTCTCCTTCTTCGTAAAATAGCCCTTACACAGCCTGGAGGTGTGTTGGGTCATTGTCCTGTTGAAAAAGAAATGATAGTCCCACTAAGCCCAAACCAGATGGGATGGCATATCGCTGTAGAATGCTGTGGTAGCCATGCTGGTTAACTGTGCCTTGAAATCTAAATAAATCACAGACAGTGTCACCAGCAAAGCACCCCCACACCATAACACCTCCTCCTCTGTGCTTTACGGTGGGAAATACACATGCGGAGATCATCCGTTCACCCACACGCGTCTCACAAAGACACGGCGGTTGGAACCAAAAATCTCAAATTTGGACTCATCAGACCAAAAAGCATTTAGAAGGAAGTGAAGCATTTATTTGGGCTGAAATTTCTAAAGCTGGGAACTCTAATGAACTTATCCTCTGCAGCAGAGGTAACTCTGGGTCTTCCACTCCTGTGGTAGTCCTCATGAGAGCCAGTTTCATCATAGCGCTTGATGGTTTTTGCAACTGCACTTGAAGAAACGTTCAAAGTTCTTGAAATGTTGCGTATTGACTGACCTTCATGTCTTAAAGTAATGATGGACTGTCTTTTCTCTTTGCTTATTTGAGCTGTTCTTGCCATAATATGGACTTGGTCTTTTACCAAATAGGGCTATCTTCTGTCTTCTGTCTACCTTGTCACAACACAACTGATTGGCTCAAACGCATTAAGAAGGAAAGAAATTCCACAAATGAACTTTTGAAGCTGGTTGAGAGAATGCCAAGAGTGTGCAAAGCTGTCATCAAGGCAAACGGTGGCTACTTTGAAGAATCTCAAATATAACATATATTTTGATTTGTTTAACACTTTTGGTTACTACATGATTCCATATGTGTTATTTCATAGTTTTGATGTCTTCACTATTATTCTACAATGTAGAAAATAGTAAAAATAAAGAAAAACCCTGGAATGAGTAGGTGTGTCCAAACTTTTGACTGGTACTGTATACTTAAGCAATAAGGCACGAGGGGGTGTGGTATATGGCCAATATACCATGGCTAAGGGATGTTCTTATGCACGACGCAAAGCGGAGTGCCTGGATACAGCCCTTAGCCGTGGTATATTGGCCATATACCACAAACCCCTGAGGTGCCTTATTGCTATTATAAACTGGTTACCAACGTAATTAAAAAAATTAAAAATACATGTTTTGTCATACCCGTGGTATACGGTCTGATATACCACGGCTGTAGTATTACTCAAGTAGTATTTTACTGGGTGACTTTCACTTTGACTTGAGTCATACTTTTACTCAAGTATGACAATTGGGTACTTTTTCCACCAATGGTGAGTTCAAATACCAGGTGTGGTTGTGCCAAAGTGTGCTAACAAATGTTGAGGTCAATTCCATTAAAATTCCAATCAATTCAGAAAGTAAACCAAATTCCAATTCCTAATTTTCCTGTATTGAAAATAATTGAATTAGAATTGAAATCTCTGTGTACTTCCTGAATACAGTTCGTTATTTACTGACAAAATACAATTTAGCTGTAGAAATACATTATAAGCTGTTTGCACTATTTTCACAACTCAGTAGCCGGTAACTTACTCTAAAATTACAGATACATATATATATATATATTATTTTACAGTTTCTGCCATAAGCGCATCTAAAGTATCCTATAAGTTTAAATGCAATTGTAAGTGAGGAATGCCAAGTTAATTTGCAGGACGGGCCAAAAATTCCATTGCGATTGAGAGTAAATAGATAGCAAAACACTAATACAGTATCCTATTACTGTAGAAATGTACCGTATAATGACTAAGATTTACCACAACATTAACAGCAACATCGTAGTTTCATGTCATCCCACGTTGAACCACATGATTGCACATGTAGAAAATCACATGAAACGTGAAATGTTACTTGTGAAATCATGTGAAAACATTTGTTTTTGGAACACTTCATGTGACATTTCACATGTGAAAACCTGTTTTTGCAACATTTCACGTGACAATTCACATGTGAAAACATTTGTTTTTGGAACACTTCATGTGACATTTCACATGTGAAATCACGTGAAAACCTGTTTTTGCAACACTTCAAATGTGAACACGTGTTTTTTTGAAACACTTCAGGTGATCACGTTTTCAAAATGTGCGATTCCATGTGTTATCGCTGTTCAGCTAAAACATGATCCCAACTGGGATATGAACTCACAACCTCTAGGATTTAAGGTACGCTGATCTTTCCGAAGTCATTCCCCTAAACATTCATTACCTATAATACATCTCTGCACTTTAGTAAAAGAGTACAATCTGACTATTATTTTAGTTATCAGTTACTTTGACTGTTCTCTCATCATTGATTTAATTGACTTATCTCAGCTATTTGAGGGTTTTCTATATAGTTGTCTAATGTTGGTATATTATTCTGTTTTAATGTTACTCCTCGATCACTATGATAGGTTTCCTTATTTTTAACAAAGCTGAGATTTACTTTGAAGTCCAAAGTGTAGGAATACAGGTGAAATCAGTTACTGACACAGACACAGAAATGCCCCAAACCAAGAGGTTGTGAATTCAAATCCCAGGTAAGGACATATATTAATATTAATTACTGTGTATAAACATACACAATGTATGTGTTTCATAATGACTCATTCATGTGAAATATCATCACATGTGAAGTGTTCCCGAAAACACGTGGAGGTGGTGATGGTGCAGGCAGTGATGGTGGTGGTGGTGGTAGTAGTGATGGTCGTGGTGGAGGTGGTGATGGTAGTAATGGTGGTGGTAGTGATGGTGGTGGTGGTAGTGATGGTGGTGGTGGTAGAAGTGATGGTGGAGGTGGTGATGGTATTGGTGGTGGTGGTGATGGTATTGGTGGTGGTGGTGGTGGTGATGGTGGTGGTGGTGGTAGTAGTGATGGTGGAGGTGGTGATGGTATTGGTGGTGGTGGTGGTGGTAGTGATGGTGGTGGTGGTAGTGGTGATGGTATTGGTGGTGGTGGTGGTGGTAGTAGTGATGGTGGAGGTGGTGATGCACCAATTTGGCCTCAAATCATCACCTCAATATTTAATGGTCAATTACCATTTGTGATCAAGTAACCTACCAATTATTTGTTTAAAGGTGCAATCTGTAATCGATACATCAGTTTTTGGACATTTAAAATAATGATACAGTGGGGAAAAAAAGTATTTAGTCAGCCACCATTTGTGCAAGTTCTCCCACTTTAAAAAGATGAGAGAGGCCTGTAATTTTCATCATAGGTACACGTCAACTATGACTGACAAATTGAGAAAAAAATATCCAGAAAATCACATTGTAGGATTTTTTATGAATTTATTTGCAAATTATGGTGGAATATAAGTATTTGGACACCTACAAACAAGCTAGATTTCTGGCTCTCACAGACCTGTAACTTCTTCTTTAAGAGGCTCCTCTGTCCTCCACTCGTTACCTGTATTAATGGCACCTGTTTGAACTTGTTATCAGTATAAAAGACACCTGTCCACAACCTCAAACAGTCACACTCCAAACTCCACTATGGCCAAGACTGAATCTGCAATAGGTAAGCAGCTTGGTTTGAAGAAATCAACTGTGGGAGCAATTATTAGGAAATGGAAGACATATAAGACCACTGATAATCTCCCTCGATCTGGGGCTCCACGCAAGATCTCACCCTATGGGGTCAAAATTATCACAAGAACGGTGAGCAAAAATCCCAGAACCACACAGGGGGACCTAGTGAATGCCCTGCAGAGAGCTGGGACCAAAGTAACAAAGCCTACCATCAGTAACACACTATGCCGCCAGGGACTCAAATCCTGCAGTGCCAGACGTGTCCCCCTGCTTAAGCCAGTACATGTCCAGGCCCGTCTGAAGTTTGCTAGAGTGCATTTGGATGATCCAGAAGAGGATTGGGAGAATGTCATATGGTCAGATGAAACCAAAATATAACTTTTTGGTAAAAACTCAACTCGTCGTGTTTGGAGGACAAAGAGTGCTGAGTTAGTTGCATCCAAAGAACACCATACCTACTGTGAAGCATGGGGGTGGAAACATCATGCTTTGGGGCTGTTTTTCTGCAAAGGGACCAGGACGACTGATCCGTGTAAAGGAAAGAATGAATGGGGCCATGTATCGTGAGATTTTGAGTGAAAACCTCCTTCCATCAGCAAGGGCATTGAAGATGAAACGTGGCTGGGTCTTTCAGCATGACAATGATCCCAAACACACCGCCCGGGCAACGAAGGAGTGGCTTCGTAAGAAGCATTTCAAGGTCCTGGAGTGGCCTAGCCAGTCTCCAGATCTCAACCCCATAGAAAATCTTTGGAGGGAGTTGAAAGTCTGTGTTGCCCAGCGACAGCCCCAAAACATCACTGCTCTAGAGGAGATCTGCATGGAGGAATGGGCCAAAATACCAGCAACAGTGTGTGAAAACCTTGTGAAGACTTACAGAAACCGTTTGACCTGTGTCATTGCCAACAAAGGGTATATAACAAAGTATTGAGAAACTTTTGTTATTGACCAAATATTTATTTTCCACCATAATTTGCAAATAAATTCATAAAAAATCCTACAATGTGATTTTCTGGATTTTTTTAATCTAATTTTGTCTGTCATAGTTGACGTGTACCTATGATGAAAATAACAGGCCTCTCTCATCTTTTTAAGTGGGAGAACTTGCACAATTGGTGGCTGACTAAATACTTTTTTCCCCCCACTGTATATATGCATTGATCCTTGACGAATATTACTTATAAATGCCTCATGAGCTTAGTTCAACTGTAGTACCCCATCAGAACCCAAAATATCAGCTTATTTTACTGGATAGCCTCAACACATGGTTAATACTATCATGTTGATGTCATGGGTGGTCAGTCCTTGTATATATGGCTGTCTTTAGTTACATTGAGAGTGGTTACATTTCCCCCATCCCCTCAGCTCTTTACAAAAACAGAGGCGGGGTGGCTACTTTGTTATTGTTTTGAGATGCAGATTGCCCCTTTTAAAACAACTTTGCAAAAAGGAAAAAAAATGGCATCTTGACATTTTATCCACTTAGATATATCATAGTAATTTACTGTATCTCAATGGTTTTATGAATACAACAGGAAATAGTCAGGGAAATATCAAAGAACATTACTGTCGATCTCAGGTTATTGAGGTATGTAGTATTTTTTCACAATATATTTGTTTTCAAATGATCAATGATACTGTATGTGAACGGCATAAGAAAATAAAGAGAGTGTATTACTTATGTCTGCCGTCTTGACAATGTTCTGGCTATCCATCAATATCTATTCATTTTCTTTTTAAATAAATGTTGTATCAATGTGTGTGTTTGTCTTGCTCCTCTTGGTGTTATGAACTCAGTGCAGTGAATACCCATTGGACTGGACTCGGGGGCTGTTCTAGTTGGTAAGACGGCGCAAACAGATCTGGGACCAGGCTAAAAGGAGAGCCTAGCGCAAACAGATCTGGGACCAGGCTAAAAGGAGAGCCTAGCGCAAACAGATCTGGGACCAGGCTACTAGGAGAGTCTAGCGCAAACAGATCTGGGACCAGGCTACAAGGAGAGTCTAGCGCAAACAGATCTGGGACCAGGCTACTAGGAGAGCCTAGCGCAAACAGATCTGGGACCAGGCTACTAGGAGAGCCTAGCGCAAACAGATCTGGGACCAGGCTACTAGGAGAGCCTAGCGCAAACAGATCTGGGACCAGGCTACTAGGAGAGCCTAGCGCAAACAGATCTGGGACCAGGCTACAAGGAGAGTCTAGCGCAAACAGATCTGGGACCAGGCTACAAGGAGAGTCTAGCGCAAACAGATCTGGGACCAGGCTACAAGGAGAGTCTAGCGCAAACAGATCTGGGACCAGGCTACTAGGAGAGCCTAGCGCAAACAGATCTGGGACCAGGCTACTAGGAGAGCCTAGCGCAAACAGATCTGGGACCAGGCTACAAGGAGAGTCTAGCGCAAACAGATCTGGGACCAGGCTACTAGGAGAGTCTAGCGCAAACAGATCTGGGACCAGGCTACAAGGAGAGTCTAAAAACAGACTGATTGCCCAAGGTTCTGTGTTCTAGAACCTAAAAGACTGATTGCCCATGGTTCTGGGTTCTAGAACCTAAAAGACTGATTGCCCATGGTTCTGGGTTCTAGAACCTAAAAGACTGATTGCCCATGGTTCTAGGTTCTAGAACCTAAAAGACTGATTGCCCATGGTTCTGGGTTCCGATAATCAGACAGTCAAAAGGCTGACTTGTAGCCAGCAGCAGGTTCCTGTGGCAACACCAGCAGCTAGTAGCTGGGTGGTGGGGTGCAGACCTGGGTTCAAAGACTATTTGAAATCTTTTGAATACTTTTAGTGATTGCTTTAGTCTGCATAGAGTGCCAGATGGGCGGGGTTTAAACTTGCAACTATTCTATTGGTTCCATTGTGCCAGGCAAGCTCAATCAAGCCCAGATAAAGTATTTGAAATGATTTTAAATGGTGTTTGAACCCAGGTCTGCCTGGGTGTTGGGTACTAGGGGCCCTTTCTGCATGGAACATTGTGACTCTCGTGTGACACGGCTAGCTAAGTGTTGACATTATCTAACTCAGCCCCGCTGGTCACACTTTGTCTGTCTGTGCTTTGATAATAAGACGCTGTGGGGGGATTTCTGCTCTATTTTTGCCATCTCTGAAGAGAATAGAATGTATGTTCTGTATGTCTTCATTCAAGTACTGCAAAAAAACATCATTTTTTTGCTCAAAGTGACAGAAAACATTCTAGAACATTCTAGAAGACATTCTAGAGGCTTCGTTTCGACAACAATCTAAACATTCTTTCTGTTTCTCTTTGAGAACCAACAACCTCCTCTACCAGTCAGTCTACCACAGCAAGCAAACAAACAGTACCATTTCAATAGACTGCGTCCCAAATGGTACCCTCTTCCCTAAATGGTACCCTCTTCCCTAAATGGTACCCTCTTCCCTAAATGGTACCCTCTTCCCTATAGAGTGCACTACTTTTGACCAGGGCCTACAGGGGGTCTTTTGGAAAACGCCCGGGAGTTAAGAGGAATGGTTTTAGTTATGTTGGGCCCAGGTCAAAAGTAGTGCTTTATATAGGAGATAGGGTACCATTTCAGACACATTCATAACGTCAGAACCAACAAACAAAAAGTCAAGATTTCACCTCCTGCCCTTTATAAAGGTTTAGAGTGTAAAGACTAAGGCCTCTGCAAATTCCATAACATAAAACAAACCAGCCCAAATAAAAAAAATCGAATTAACATTAAAATCAAATCAAAACAAACAAAAACAAAAGCACAGACATACAGATCAGCTCAGACAGGTCTGGACTGGCTCCTAAGCAGTGGAGTGGATCAGGTGATTGGGACCGAGTCCCCCACCTCTCTCTCGGCTGTATTCATCAGTGCATACCATAGCAAAACGTAGCAAAACATTTTGCAACGGAAATCGTAAAAAACAACCGTTTCTTATTGGACCAGTCCAGGTAGTCCCTCCCTGTTTCGGCCCGTTTACTTGCGTTTGATCCCTAATGAACACACCCCTGCTGTCCTCCGTCCGTGTCTACGGGACTGGTGAACACAGTCAAGGTTACCTCCTCACATCCCTCACCCAATGAGGTAACTGTGTCTGAAAAGAATCCCCTTGTTTGTAAATCCACCAATCACCTTCCCTTGTCCCTACGCATGTTTCCCGCCCCTTCCTGTTGCAGCAGGAATTGAGGCGCTGACACAGGAAGTCCAGACAGGAAGTACACACACCTGATGGCAGGGGACATGTTGAGGGCGAGTGGTAGTGAGGGCATATTGACTTGTGTGGTAGTGAGGGCGAGCAGTGGCTTCACTACCAGTCAGTTGTCCACCTTCACAGGGCCTGAGTCAGGGTTAGATGGTTCCTCCGTGCTGGGCTCTACCCTGGGGTCTATAGGCTCTACCCTGGGGTCAACAGGTTCTACCCTGGGGTCAACAGGCTCTACCCTGGGGTCAACAGGCTCTACCCTGGGGTCAAAAGGCTCTACCCTGGGGTCAACAGGCTCTACCCTGGGGTCAACAGGCTCTACCCTGGGGTCAACAGGCTCTACCCTGGGGTCAACAGGCTCTACCCTGGGGTCCACAGGCTCTACCCTGGGGTCAACAGGCTCTGATGGAGCCCACACTCCTCTCACTCCACTGTCCTCCTCCTCTCCATTCACTATCTTCTCCCAATGGCCAAGGTTCTCCCTGTGGAAACACAATCATACTATGGTCAAAAGGCCGGTAGGAAGATAGTGAGTGTGTGTGTGTGCATGTGCATGTTCACGTGATGCTGATGCAGATATATATTAGTCCATGTAATATATGGTGTGTAGTCCATGTAATATATGGTGTGTAGTCCATGTACTATATGGTGTGTAGTCCATGTAATATATGGTGTGTGTAGTCCATGTAATATATGGTGTATAGTCCATGTAATATATGGTGTGTAGTCCATGTAATATATGATGTGTGTAGTCCATGTAATATATGATGTGTGTAGTCCATGTAATATATGGTGTATAGTCCATGTAATATATGGTGTGTAGTCCATGTAATATATGGTGTGTGTAGTCCATGTAATATATGATGTGTAGTCCATGTAATATATGATGTGTGTAGTCCATGTAATATATGGTTCGTAGTCCATGTAATATATGGTGTGTAGTCCATGTAATATATGGTGTGTGTAGTCCATGTAATATATGGTGTGTAGTCCATGTAATATATGGTGTGTGTAGTCCATGTAATATATGGTGTGTAGTCCATGTAATATATGGTGTGTAGTACATGTAATATATGGTGTGTAGTCCATGTAATATATGGTGTGTGTAGTCCATGTAATATATGGTGTGTGTAGTCCATGTAATATATGATGTGTGTAGTCCATGTAATATATGGTGTGTGTAGTCCATGTAATATATGATGTGTAGTCCATGTAATATATGGTGTGTAGTCCATGTAATATATGATGTGTAGTCCATGTAATATATGGTGTGTGTAGTCCATGTAATATATGGTGTGTGTAGTCCATGTAATATATGATGTGTAGTCCATGTAATATATGGTGTGTGTAGTCCATGTAATATATGGTGTGTAGTCCATGTAATATATGATGTGTGTAGTCCATGTAATATATGGTGTGTGTAGTCCATGTAATATATGATGTGTAGTCCATGTAATATATGGTGTATGTAGTCCATGTAATATATGATGTGTAGTCCATGTAATATATGGTGTGTGTAGTCCATGTAATATATGGTGTGTGTAGTCCATGTAATATATGGTGTGTGTAGTCCATGTAATATATGGTGTGTAGTCCATGTAATATATGGTGTGTGTAGTCCATGTAATATATGGTGTGTAGTCCATGTAATATATGGTGTGTAGTCCATGTAATATATGATGTGTGTAGTCCATGTAATATATGGTGTGTAGTCCATGTAATATATGGTGTGTGTAGTCCATGTAATATATGGTGTGTAGTCCATGTAATATATGATGTGTGTAGTCCATGTAATATATGGTGTGTGTAGTCCATGTAATATATGGTGTGTGTAGTCCATGTAATATATGGTGTGTGTAGTCCATGTAATATATGGTTTGTGTAGTCCATGTAATATATGGTGTGTAGTCCATGTAATATATGGTGTGTGTAGTCCATGTAATATATGGTGTGTAGTCCATGTAATATATGATGTGTATTCCATGTAATATATGGTGTGTGTAGTCCATGTAATATATGGTGTGTGTAGTCCATGTAACATATGGTGTGTGTAGTTCATGTAATATATGGTGTGTAGTCCATGTAATATATGGTTCGTAGTCCATGTAATATATGATGTGTGTAGTCCATGTAATATATGGTGTGTGTAGTCCATGTAATATATGATGTGTAGTCCATGTAATATATGGTGTGTAGTCCATGTAATATATGATGTGTAGTCCATGTAATATATGGTGTGTGTAGTCCATGTAATATATGGTGTGTGTAGTCCATGTAATATATGATGTGTAGTCCATGTAATATATGGTGTGTGTAGTCCATGTAATATATGGTGTGTAGTCCATGTAATATATGATGTGTGTAGTCCATGTAATATATGGTGTGTGTAGTCCATGTAATATATGATGTGTAGTCCATGTAATATATGGTGTATGTAGTCCATGTAATATATGATGTGTAGTCCATGTAATATATGGTGTGTGTAGTCCATGTAATATATGGTGTGTGTAGTCCATGTAATATATGGTGTGTGTAGTCCATGTAATATATGGTGTGTAGTCCATGTAATATATGGTGTGTGTAGTCCATGTAATATATGGTGTGTAGTCCATGTAATATATGGTGTGTAGTCCATGTAATATATGATGTGTGTAGTCCATGTAATATATGGTGTGTAGTCCATGTAATATATGGTGTGTGTAGTCCATGTAATATATGGTGTGTAGTCCATGTAATATATGATGTGTGTAGTCCATGTAATATATGGTGTGTGTAGTCCATGTAATATATGGTGTGTGTAGTCCATGTAATATATGGTGTGTGTAGTCCATGTAATATATGGTGTGTAGTCCATGTAATATATGGTGTGTGTAGTCCATGTAATATATGGTGTGTAGTCCATGTAATATATGATGTGTGTAGTCCATGTAATATATGGTGTGTGTAGTCCATGTAATATATGGTGTGTGTAGTCCATGTAATATATGGGTTGTGTAGTCCATGTAATATATGGTGTGTGTAGTCCATGTAATATATGGTGTGTATAGTCCATGTAATATATGGTGTGTGTAGTCCATGTAATATATGGTGTGTAGTCCATGTAATATATGGTGTGTAGTCCATGTAATATATGATGTGTAGTCCATGTAATATATGGTGTGTGTAGTCCATGTAATATATGGTGTGTGTAGTCCATGTAACATATGGTGTGTGTAGTTCATGTAATATATGGTGTGTAGTCCATGTAATATATGGTTCGTAGTCCATGTAATATATGATGTGTGTAGTCCATGTAATATATGGTGTGTGTAGTCCATGTAATATATGGTGTGTAGTCCATGTAATATATGGTTCGTAGTCCATGTAATATATGATGTGTGTAGTCCATGTAATATATGGTGTGTAGTCCATGTAATATATGATGTGTAGTCCATGTAATATATGGTGTGTGTAGTCCATGTAATATATGGTGTGTGTAGTCCATGTAATATATGGTGTGTGTAGTCCATGTAATATATGATGTGTAGTCCATGTAATATATGATGTGTGTAGTCCATGTAATATATGATGTGTGTAGTCCATGTAATATATGATGTGTGTAGTCCATGTAATATATGGTGTGTAGTCCATGTAATATATGGTGTGTGTAGTCCATGTAATATATGGTGTGTGTAGTCCATGTAATATATGATGTGTAGTCCATGTAATATATGATGTGTAGTCCATGTAATATATGGTGTGTGTAGTCCATGTAATATATGGTGTGTAGTCCATGTAATATATGATGTGTAGTCCATGTAATATATGGTGTGTGTAGTCCATGTAATATATGATGTGTAGTCCATGTAATATATGATGTGTAGTCCATGTAATATATGGTGTGTGTAGTCCATGTAATATATGGTGTGTGTAGTCCATGTAATATATGGTGTGTGTAGTCCATGTAATATATGGGTTGTGTAGTCCATGTAATATATGGTGTGTATAGTCCATGTAATATATGGGTTGTGTAGTCCATGTAATATATGGTGTGTATAGTCCATGTAATATATGGTGTGTAGTCCATGTAATATATGGTGTGTGTAGTCCATGTAATATATGGTGTGTAGTCCATGTAATATATGGTGTGTGTAGTCCATGTAATATATGGTGTGTAGTCCATGTAATATATGGTGTGTGTAGTCCATGTAATATATGGGTTGTGTAGTCCATGTAATATATGGTGTGTGTAGTCCATGTAATATATGGGTTGTGTAGTCCATGTAATATATGGTGTGTATAGTCCATGTAATATATGGTGTGTAGTCCATGTAATATATGGTGTGTGTAGTCCATGTAATATATGGTGTGTAGTCCATGTAATATATGGTGTGTGTAGTCCATGTAATATATGGGTTGTGTAGTCCATGTAATATATGGTGTGTGTAGTCCATGTAATATATGGTGTGTAGTCCATGTAATATATGGTGTGTGTAGTCCATGTAATATATGGGTTGTGTAGTCCATGTAATATATGGTGTGTGTAGTCCATGTAATATATGGTGTGTGTAGTCCATGTAATATATGATGTGTAGTCCATGTAATATATGGTGTGTGTAGTCCATGTAATATATGGTGTGTGTAGTCCATGTAATATATGGTGTGTGTAGTCCATGTAATATATGGTGTGTAGTCCATGTAATATATGGTGTGTAGTCCATGTAATATATGGTGTGTAGTCCATGTAATATATGGTGTGTGTAGTCCATGTAATATATGGTGTGTAGTCCATGTAATATATGGTGTGTGTAGTCCATGTAATATATGGTGTGTAGTCCATGTAATATATGGTGTGTAGTCCATGTAATATATGTTGTGTGTAGTCCATGTAATATATGGTGTGTGTAGTCCATGTAATATATGATGTGTGTAGTCCATTTAATATATGGTGTGTGTAGTCCATGTAATATATGGTGTGTGTAGTCCATGTAATATATGGTGTGTAGTCCATGTAATATATGGTGTGTAGTCCATGTAATATATGGTGTGTATAGTCCATGTAATATATGGTGTGTGTAGTCCATGTAATATATGGTGTGTAGTCCATGTAATATATGATGTGTGTAGTCCATGTAATATATGGTGTGTAGTCCATGTAATATATGGTGTGTGTAGTCCATGTAATATATGGTGTGTAGTCCATGTAATATATGGTGTGTAGTCCATGTAATATATGATGTGTGTAGTCCATGTAATATATGATGTGTAGTCCATGTAATATATGGTGTGTAGTCCATGTAATATATGATGTGTGTAGTCCATGTAATATATGGTGTGTAGTCCATGTAATATATGGTGTGTAGTCCATGTAATATATGGTGTGTGTAGTCCATGTAATATATGGTGTGTGTAGTCCATGTAATATATGGTGTGTAGTCCATGTAATATATGATGTGTGTAGTCCATGTAATATATGGTGTGTAGTCCATGTAATATATGGTGTGTGTAGTCCATGTAATATATGGTGTGTGTAGTCCATGTAATATATGATGTGTAGTCCATGTAATATATGATGTGTAGTCCATGTAATATATGGTGTGTGTAGTCCATGTAATATATGGTGTGTAGTCCATGTAATATATGATGTGTAGTCCATGTAATATATGGTGTGTGTAGTCCATGTAATATATGATGTGTAGTCCATGTAATATATGATGTGTAGTCCATGTAATATATGGTGTGTGTAGTCCATGTAATATATGGTGTGTGTAGTCCATGTAATATATGGTGTGTGTAGTCCATGTAATATATGGGTTGTGTAGTCCATGTAATATATGGTGTGTATAGTCCATGTAATATATGGGTTGTGTAGTCCATGTAATATATGGTGTGTATAGTCCATGTAATATATGGTGTGTAGTCCATGTAATATATGGTGTGTGTAGTCCATGTAATATATGGTGTGTAGTCCATGTAATATATGGTGTGTGTAGTCCATGTAATATATGGTGTGTAGTCCATGTAATATATGGTGTGTGTAGTCCATGTAATATATGGGTTGTGTAGTCCATGTAATATATGGTGTGTGTAGTCCATGTAATATATGGGTTGTGTAGTCCATGTAATATATGGTGTGTATAGTCCATGTAATATATGGTGTGTAGTCCATGTAATATATGGTGTGTGTAGTCCATGTAATATATGGTGTGTAGTCCATGTAATATATGGTGTGTGTAGTCCATGTAATATATGGGTTGTGTAGTCCATGTAATATATGGTGTGTGTAGTCCATGTAATATATGGTGTGTAGTCCATGTAATATATGGTGTGTGTAGTCCATGTAATATATGGGTTGTGTAGTCCATGTAATATATGGTGTGTGTAGTCCATGTAATATATGGTGTGTGTAGTCCATGTAATATATGATGTGTAGTCCATGTAATATATGGTGTGTGTAGTCCATGTAATATATGGTGTGTGTAGTCCATGTAATATATGGTGTGTAGTCCATGTAATATATGGTGTGTAGTCCATGTAATATATGGTGTGTAGTCCATGTAATATATGGTGTGTGTAGTCCATGTAATATATGGTGTGTAGTCCATGTAATATATGGTGTGTGTAGTCCATGTAATATATGGTGTGTAGTCCATGTAATATATGGTGTGTAGTCCATGTAATATATGTTGTGTGTAGTCCATGTAATATATGGTGTGTGTAGTCCATGTAATATATGATGTGTGTAGTCCATTTAATATATGGTGTGTGTAGTCCATGTAATATATGGTGTGTGTAGTCCATGTAATATATGGTGTGTAGTCCATGTAATATATGGTGTGTAGTCCATGTAATATATGGTGTGTATAGTCCATGTAATATATGGTGTGTGTAGTCCATGTAATATATGGTGTGTAGTCCATGTAATATATGATGTGTGTAGTCCATGTAATATATGGTGTGTAGTCCATGTAATATATGGTGTGTGTAGTCCATGTAATATATGGTGTGTAGTCCATGTAATATATGGTGTGTAGTCCATGTAATATATGATGTGTGTAGTCCATGTAATATATGATGTGTAGTCCATGTAATATATGGTGTGTAGTCCATGTAATATATGATGTGTGTAGTCCATGTAATATATGGTGTGTAGTCCATGTAATATATGGTGTGTAGTCCATGTAATATATGGTGTGTGTAGTCCATGTAATATATGGTGTGTGTAGTCCATGTAATATATGGTGTGTAGTCCATGTAATATATGATGTGTGTAGTCCATGTAATATATGGTGTGTAGTCCATGTAATATATGGTGTGTGTAGTCCATGTAATATATGGTGTGTGTAGTCCATGTAATATATGGTGTGTGTAGTCCATGTAATATATGGTGTGTGTAGTCCATGTAATATATGGTGTGTGTAGTCCATGTAATATATGGTGTGTAGTCCATGTAATATATGGTGTGTGTAGTCCATGTAATATATGATGTGTAGTCCATGTAATATATGGTGTGTGTAGTCCATGTAATATATGGTGTGTGTAGTCCATGTAATATATGGTGTGTAGTCCATGTAATATATGGTGTGTGTAGTCCATGTAATATATGATGTGTAGTCCATGTAATATATGGTGTGTGTAGTCCATGTAATATATGGTGTGTAGTCCATGTAATATATGGTGTGTAGTCCATGTAATATATGGTGTGTGTAGTCCATGTAATATATGATGTGTGTAGTCCATGTAATATATGGTGTGTAGTCCATGTAATATATGGTGTGTAGTCCATGTAATATATGGTGTGTAGTCCATGTAATATATGGTGTGTGTAGTCCATGTAATATATGATGTGTGTAGTCCATGTAATATATGATGTGTGTAGTCCATGTAATATATGGTGTGTATAGTCCATGTAATATATGGTGTGTAGTCCATGTAATATATGATGTGTGTAGTCCATGTAATATATGGTGTGTAGTCCATGTAATATATGGTGTGTAGTCCATGTAATATATGGTGTGTAGTCCATGTAATATATGATGTGTGTAGTCCATGTAATATATGGTGTGTGTAGTCCATGTAATATATGGTGTGTGTAGTCCATGTAATATATGGTGTGTGTAGTCCATGTAATATATGGTGTGTAGTCCATGTAATATATGGTGTGTGTAGTCCATGTAATATATGGTGTGTGTAGTCCATGTAATATATGGTGTGTGTAGTCCATGTAATATATGGTGTGTGTAGTCCATGTAATATATGGTGTGTGTAGTCCATGTAATATATGGTGTGTGTAGTCCATGTAATATATGGTGTGTGTAGTCCATGTAATATATGGTGTGTAGTCCATGTAATATATGGTGTGTGTAGTCCATGTAATATATGATGTGTAGTCCATGTAATATATGGTGTGTGTAGTCCATGTAATATATGGTGTGTGTAGTCCATGTAATATATGGTGTGTAGTCCATGTAATATATGGTGTGTGTAGTCCATGTAATATATGATGTGTAGTCCATGTAATATATGGTGTGTGTAGTCCATGTAATATATGGTGTGTAGTCCATGTAATATATGGTGTGTAGTCCATGTAATATATGGTGTGTGTAGTCCATGTAATATATGATGTGTGTAGTCCATGTAATATATGGTGTGTAGTCCATGTAATATATGGTGTGTAGTCCATGTAATATATGGTGTGTAGTCCATGTAATATATGGTGTGTGTAGTCCATGTAATATATGATGTGTGTAGTCCATGTAATATATGATGTGTGTAGTCCATGTAATATATGGTGTGTATAGTCCATGTAATATATGGTGTGTAGTCCATGTAATATATGATGTGTGTAGTCCATGTAATATATGGTGTGTAGTCCATGTAATATATGGTGTGTAGTCCATGTAATATATGGTGTGTAGTCCATGTAATATATGATGTGTGTAGTCCATGTAATATATGGTGTGTGTAGTCCATGTAATATATGGTGTGTAGTCCATGTAATATATGATGTGTAGTCCATGTAATATATGGTGTGTAGTCCATGTAATATATGGTGTGTAGTCCATGTAATATATGGTGTGTAGTCCATGTAATATATGGTGTGTGTAGTCCATGTAATATATGGTGTGTAGTCCATGTAATATATGGTGTGTAGTCCATGTAATATATGATGTGTGTAGTCCATGTAATATATGGTGTGTGTAGTCCATGTAATATATGGTGTGTAGTCCATGTAATATATGGTGTGTAGTCCATATAATATATGGTGTGTAGTCCATGTAATATATTGTGTGTAGTCCATGTAATATATGGTGTGTGTAGTCCATGTAATATATGGTGTGTAGTCCATGTAATATATGGTGTGTGTAGTCCATGTAATATATGGTGTGTAGTCCATGTAATATATGGTGTGTAGTCCATGTAATATATGGTGTGTAGTCCATGTAATATATGGTGTGTAGTCCATGTAATATATGGTGTGTAGTCCATGTAATATATGATGTGTAGTCCATGTAATATATGGTGTGTGTAGTCCATGTAATATATGATGTGTAGTCCATGTAATATATGGTGTGTAGTCCATGTAATATATGGTGTGTAGTCCATGTAATATATGGTGTGTAGTCCATGTAATATATGGTGTGTGTAGTCCATGTAATATATGGTGTGTGTAGTCCATGTAATATATGGTGTGTGTAGTCCATGTAATATATGGTGTGTGTAGTCCATGTAATATATGGTGTGTGTAGTCCATGTAATATATGGTGTGTAGTCCATGTAATATATGGTGTGTAGTCCATGTAATATATGACGTGTGTAGTCCATGTAATATATGGTGTGTGTAGTCCATGTAATATATGGTGTGTAGTCCATGTAATATATGGTGTGTGTAGTCCATGTAATATATGGTGTGTGTAGTCCATGTAATATATGGTGTGTGTAGTCCATGTAATATATGGTGTGTGTAGTCCATGTAATATATGGTGTGTGTAGTCCATGTAATATATGGTGTGTGTAGTCCATGTAATATATGGTGTGTAGTCCATGTAATATATGGTGTGTGTAGTCCATGTAATATATGGTGTGTAGTCCATGTAATATATGGTGTGTAGTCCATGTAATATATGGTGTGTGTAGTCCATGTAATATATGGTGTGTAGTCCATGTAATATATGGTGTGTGTAGTCCATGTAATATATGGTGTGTAGTCCATGTAATATATGGTGTGTATAGTCCATGTAATATATGGTGTGTGTAGTCCATGTAATATATGATGTGTGTAGTCCATGTAATATATGGTGTGTGTAGTCCATGTAATATATGGTGTGTAGTCCATGTAATATATGGTGTGTGTAGTCCATGTAATATATGGTGTGTAGTCCATGTAATATATGATGTGTGTAGTCCATGTAATATATGGTGTGTAGTCCATGTAATATATGGTGTGTGTAGTCCATGTAATATATGATGTGTAGTCCATGTAATATATGGTGTGTGTAGTCCATGTAATATATGGTGTGTAGTCCATGTAATATATGATGTGTTTTGTATGTTACTTACTTGCAGGCTTGTAGAAGAGGGCTAGACGGGGGGAAGAGCTCAGATAATGTAGTATAACATGGGAGGGCAACAGCATTGTAGAACCCCACCTAGAGAAACAGAGGAGGATAATGACAACAGCTAGGTAGAACCCCACCTAGAGAAACAGAGGAGGATAATAACAACAGCTAGGTAGAACCCCACATAGAGAAACAGAGGAGGATAATGACAACAACTCCTGTCACGTGAATTTCTATCTCTAATTCGACCTAAGCTTGAATCATTACCAGAGGTTGTAAAGCTCTGGTTTTAATCATCAATGATTCAAGGTCCACAATCCACAAGTAATTATCAGTAAATTTTATTTAAGGAGAGCTCTGGGGCCAAAGGCACAAACATACTGTTTTTATACCCCTTGATAAACAAAGACACTATGCTCCTCCCACCTTTCTTAAACAGTTCCCGCCTTCCCCCTTGAATGGTTAGTAACGCCCCTTCTGTTAGTGGGTTGACACTACATGATAATTCTAACATTTATACTGTGTTTGGGGTGAAATTCTTTAGTCATTATTCTTAAAATCCAAATTAATCTAACAACTCCCCTTCACAGATCTGATGGGACTGGATGGGAAAGAAATATGGAAACTATGTGGAGTGGAGCTGTTGTCGTTTAAACCATTGTTTTCCACCTACACCGGTCTCAGATCAGTAAAGGGGAGTGGACAAGGGCAGAGGGGAGGTGAAGTTCTGACCTGCCCCTGAGGAACCTCTTCCTTCTTATCTCTGTCCATCATAGGGATGGGCTGCATACCTATCTTCTTCATCTCATCCCCCTGGAGAGGAGAGGAGGAGAGGAGGAGGAGAGGAAGAGGAGAGGAAGAGGAGGAGGAGAGGAAGAGGAGGAGAGGAAGAGAGGAGAGGAAGAGGAGGAGGAGAGTAAGAGGAGAGGAGAAGAGGAAGAGAGGAAGAGGAGAGGAAGAGAGGAGAGGAAGAGAGGAAGAGAGAAAGAGAAAGAGGAAGAGGAAGAGGAAGAGAGGATGTAGAATGGAGGAGGTTATTGAGACCAAAAGGACAAAGCATAGTGACACCTGATGATATTTTGAGTACTATGATTAATTCCTTTGTCATAATCCATTCATTCATAATTTATTCATAATTAATTAATTGATTAACTCTTTAAAACAGCAGTACTGTAGTACACTCTTAGAAAATAAGGTTCAACCTAGAACTATAAAGGGTTCGGTCCCCATAGGAGAACCCTCTGAAAATAATGTTTTTTTTTGTTCCAAGTGGAACCCTTCCACTAATACAAGGACTTGGAACCCTTTCAACACTAAAAGGTTATAAGGAGAACGTTTTTCACCACCAAAGGGTTCTACCTGGATCCTAAAAAGGTTCTCTTTCGGGGACAAACAAAGAACCCTTTTCTTCTAAGAGTGTAGTGAATTATACTACTGTACCTCGGCCCAGAACTCAGCGTAGATATCATTGGCCGTGAGTCGCGTGATTGACCACAGCTTGGTAACGGAACACAGGTCACATGCTGTCATCATCAGACCAATCACACGGTCCCTGGGGAAAGAGAAGTATTTGTTTTTATGTATGTATTATTTATATCTACAGTGCATTCAGAAACTATTCAGACCCCTTGACATTTTCCACATTTTGTGACGTTACAGCCTTATTCTAAAATTGATGAAATTATTTTTTTCCCTCCCCAATCTACACACAATACACCATAATGACGAAGTGAAAACAGGTTTTTAGAAATTTTTGCACATTTATAAAAAAACTCAAACAGAAATACCTTATTTACATAAGTATTCAGACCCTTTGCTATGAGACTCAGGTGCATCCTGTTTCCATTGATCATCCTTGAGATGTTTCTACAACTTGATTGGAGTCCACCTGTGGTAAATTCTATTGATTGGACATGATTTGGAAAGGCACACACCTGTCTATTTAAGGTCCTACAGTTGACAGTGCATGTCAGAGAAAAAACCAAGCCATGAGGTCGAAGGAATTGTCCGTAGAGCTCCGAGACAGGATTGTGTTGAGGCACATATCTGGGGAAGGGTACCAAAACATTTCTGCAGCATTGAAGGTCCCCAAGAACACAGTGGCCTCTATCATTCTTAAATGGAAGAAGTTTGGAACCACCAAGACTCTTCCTAGAGCTGGCCGCCCGGCCAAAATGAGCAATCGGGGGAGAAGAGCCTTGGTCAGGGAGGTGACCAAGAACCCAATGGTCACTCTGACAGAGCTCCAGAGTTCCTCTGTGGAGATGGGAGAATCTTCCAGAAGGACAACCATCTCTGCAGCACTCCACCAGTCAGGCCTTTATGGTAGAGTGGCCAGACGGAAGCCACTCCTCAGTAAAAGGCACATGACAGCCCGCTTGGAGTTTGCCAAAAGGCACCTAAAGGACTCTCAGACCATGAGAAACAAGATTCTCTGGTCTGATGAAACCAAGATTGAACTCTTTGGCCTGAATGTTAAGCGTCACGTCTGGTGGAAACCTGCCACCATCCCTACGGTGAAGTATGGTGGTGGCTGTGGGGATGTTTTTCAGCGGCAGGGACTGGGAGACAGGATCGAGGGAAAGATGAACAGAGCAAAGTACAGAGAGAGATCCTTGATGAAAACCTGCTCCAGAGCGCTCAGGACCTCAGACTGGGGTGAAGGTTCACCTTCCAACAGAACAACGACCCTAAGCACACAGCCAAGACAACGCAGGAGTGGCTTCGGGACAAGTCTCTGAATGTCCTTGAGTGGCCCAGCCAGAGCCCGGACTTGAACCCGATCGAACATCTCTGGAGAGACCTGAAAATAGCTCATCCAACCTGACAAAGCTAGAGAGGATCTGCAGAGAAGAATGGGAGAAACTTCCCAAATACAGGTGTGCCAAGCTTGTAGCGTCATACCAAAGAAGACTCAATGCTGTAATCGCTGCCAAAGGTGCTTCAACAAAGTACTGAGTAAAGGGTCTGAATACTTAAATAAAAGTCCTATTTCAGTTTTTTATTTTTAATACATTTGCTAAAATGTCCAGAAACCTGTTATTGCTTTGTCATTATGGGGTATTGTGTGTAGATTGATGAGGGAAAAAAGCTATTTAATCCATTTTAGAATAAGGCTGTAACGTAACAAAATGTGGAAAAAGTAAAGGGGTCTGAATATTTTCCGAATGGACTGTATTTTCCAGATGCATCAGAATGAGTGCAGATGTAAGTACACTCACCTCTGTCATCATGAAGTGCTTTGAGATCATATCACCTCTACCTTACCTGCCACCCTAGACCCACGTCAATTTGCTTACCGCCCCAATAGATCAAAAGACTATGCAAACGCCATCACTCTTCACACTGCCCTATCCCATCTGGACAAGAGGAATACCTATGTAAGAATGCTGTTCATTGACTATAGCTCAGCATTCAACACCATAGTACCCTCCAAGCTCATCACTAAGCTCGAGGCCCTGGGTCTGAACCTCGCCCTGTGCAACTGGGTCCTGGACTTCCTGACGGGCCGCCCCAAGGTGGTGAAGGTAGGAAACAACACCTCCACTTCGCTGATCCTCAACACAGGGGCCCGACAAGGGTGCGTGCTCAGCCCACTCCAGTACTCCCTGTTCACCCATGACTGCGTGGTCAAAGACGCCTCCAACTCAATCATCAAGTTTGCAGACAACACAACAGTAGTAGGCCTGATTACCAACAATGACGAGACCACCTACAGGGAGGAGGTGAGGGCTCTGGGAGTGTGGTGCCAGGAAAATAACCTCTCACTCAACGTCAACAAAACAAAGGAGATGTTTGTGGACTTCAGGAAACAGCAGAGGGTGCACCCCCCTATCTACATCGACGGGACCGCAGTGGAGAAGGTGGAAATCTTCAAGTTCCTTGGCGTACACATCACTGACAAACTGAAATGGACCACCCACACAGAAAGTGTGGTGAAGAAGGCGCAACAGAGCCTCTTCAACCTCAGGAGGCTAAAGAAATTTGGCTTGGCACCTAAAACCATCACAAACTTTTACAGATGCACAATTGAGAGCATCCTGTCGGGCTGTATCAACGCCCTGTACGGCAACTGCACCACCCGCAACAGCAAGGCTCTCCAGAGGGTGGTGCGGTCTGCCCAACGCATTACCGGGGGCAAACTACCCGCCCTCCAGGACACCTACAGTACCCGATGTCACAGGAAGGCCAAAAATATAATCAAGGACATCAACCACCCGAGCCACTGCCTGTTCACCCCGCTATCATCCAGAAGGTGAGGTCAGTACAGGTGCATCAAAGCTGGGACCGAGAGACTGAAAAACAGCTTCTATCTCAAGGCCATCAGACTATTAAACAGCCATTACTAGCACATTAGAGGCTGCTGCCTATAGACAAAGACTAGAAATCACTGGCCACTTGAAGAAATGGAACACTAGCCACTTTAATAATGTTTACATATCTTGCATTACTCATCTCATATGTACAGTGTGGGAAAAAAGTATTTGATCCCCTGCTGATTTTGTACGTTTGCCCACTGACAAAGACATGATCAGTCTATAATTTTAATGGTAGGTTTATTTGAACAGTGAGAGACAGAATAACAACAAAAAAATCCAGAAAAACGCATGGCATAAATGTTATAAATTGATTTGCATTTTAATGAGGGAAATAAGTATTTGACCCCCTCTCAATCAGAAAGATTTCTGGCTCCCAGGTGTCTTTTATACAGGTAACGAGCTGAGATTAGGAGCACACTCTTAAAGGGAGTGCTCCTAATCTCAGTTTGTTACCTGTATAAAAGATACCTGTCCACAGAAGCAATCAATCAATCAGATTCCAAACTCTCCACCATGGCCAAGACCAAAGAGCTCTCCAAGGATGTCAGGGACAAGATTGTAGACCTACACAAGGCTAGAATGGGCTACAAGACCATCGCCAAGCAGCTTGGTGAGAAGGTGACAACAGTTGGTGCGATTATTCGCAAATGGAAGAAACACAAAATAACTGTCAATCTCCCTCGGCCTGGGGCTCCATGCAAGATCTCACCTTGTGGAGTTGCAATGATCATGAGAACGGTGAGGAATCAGCCCAGAACTACACAGGAGGATCTTGTCAATGATCTCAAGGCAGCTGGGACCATAGTCACCAAGAAAACAATTGGTAACACACTACGCCGTGAATGACTGAAATCCTGCAGCGCCCGCAAGGTCCCCCTGCTCAAGAAAGCACATATACATGCCCTTCTGAAGTTTGCCAATGAACATCTGAATGATTCAGAGGAGAACTGGGTGAAAGTGTACCAAAATGGAGCTCTTTGGCATCAACTCAAATCGCCGTGTTTGGAGGAGGAGGAATGCTGCCTATGACCCCAAGAACACCATCCCCACCGTCAAACATGGAGGTGGAAACATTATGTTTTGGTGGTGTTTTTCTGGTAAGGGGACAGGACAACTTCACCGCATCAAAGGGACGATGGACGGGGCCATGTACCGTCAAATCTTGGGTGAGAACCTCCTTCCCTCAGCCAAGGCATTGAAAATGGGTCGTGGATGGGTATTCCAGCTTTGACAATGACCCAAAACACACAGCCACAGAAGCACATTAAGGTCCTGGAGTGGCCTAGCCAGTCTCCAGACCTTAATCCCATAGAAAATCTGTGGAGGGAGCTCAAGGTTCGAGTTGCCAAACGTCAGCCTCGAAACCTTAATGACTTGGAGAAGATCTGCAAAGAGGAGTGGGACAAAATCCCTCCTGAGATGTGTGCAAACCTGGTGGCCAACTACAAGAAACGTCTGACCTCTGTGATTGCCAACAAGGGTTTTGCCAAGTACTAAGTCATGTTTTGCAGAGGGGTCAAATACTTATTTCCCTCATTAAAATGCAAATCAATTTATAACATTTTTCTGGATTTTGTTGTTGTTATTCTGTCTCTCACTGTTCAAATAAACCTACCATTAAAATTATAGACTGATCATGTCTTTGTCAGTGGGCAAACGTACAAAATCAGCAGGGGATCAAATACTTTTTTCCCTCACTGTATATACTGTATTTTATACTACTCTACTGTATCTTAGTCCATGCCGCTCTGACATCGCTCGTCCATATATGTATATATTCTTAATTCATTCCTTACTTTGATTTGTGTGTATTGGGTATATGTTGTGAAATTGTTAGATATTACTTGTTAGATATTACTGCACTGTCGGAGCTAGAAGCACAAGCATTTCGCTACACCCGCAATAACATCTGCTAAACACATGTATGTGACCAATACAATTTGATTTGATTTGAGATGTCCCCTGACTCTATTAGTCTTTTTTGACTGTCGTGCTGCTGACCCAAACCACCATGATGCTGACCCAAACCACTGTGATGCTGACCCAAACCACCATGATGCTGACCCAAACCACCGTGATGCTGACCCAAACCACCGTGATGCTGACCCAAACCACCGTGATGCTGACCCAAACCACCGTGATGCTGACCTAAACCACTGTGATGCTGACCCAAACCACCGTGATGCTGACCCAAACCACTGTGATGCTGACCTAAACCACCGTGATGCTGACCCAAACCACCGTGATGCTGACCCAAACCACTGTGATGCTGACCCAAACCACCGTGATGCTGACCCAAACCACCGTGATGCTGACCCAAACCACTGTGATGCTGACCTAAACCACCATGATGCTGACCCAAACCACCATGATGCTGACCCAAACCACCGTGATGCTGACCCAAACCACCGTGATGCTGACCCAAACCACTGTGATGCTGACCCAAACCACCATGATGCTGACCCAAACCACCGTGATGCTGACCCAAACCACCGTGATGCTGACCCAAACCACCGTGATGCTGACCCAAACCACTGTGTGATGAAATTGTTTTCTCTTCACATTGCCCTGTTTAGCAAGGTTTAGCAACTATGGTGGATATGTAACCATGGCAGCTCAGTACGGTTCCAGCAACTATGGTGGATGTGTAACCATGGCAGCTCAGCACGGTTCCAGCAACTATGGTGGATGTGTAACCATGGCAGCTCAGTAAGCTTGGTCTGATTTGGCTTGGTTCAGTTCAGCTCTTTAGTGTGAAAGCTCTTATCTAACCTCTGACCTGTGTCGGTGGTTGTTGAGGTCCAGTGTGTGTGTGTGTGTGTGTGTGTGTGTGTGTGTGTGTGTGTGTGACCACTAACCTGTGTCGGTGGTTGTTGAGGTCCAGTGTGTGTGTAACCTCTGACCTGTGTTGGTGGTTGTTGAGGTCCAGTGCTCCCGTGGTCAGTAGCTCAGCTAGCTGTTTGCGGTTGCCAAAGTAGAGCGCCAGGTCTGTAGCGATGATGGCCTTGTGGATGACTTCTAGCACCTGCTCGTACTCACTGGAAGTCAGGTTGGAGAAAATATTGTGCCCTTCCAGCTATGGGAAACAAAGAGATCAATAAATAGCAAAAGCTCCGCTTATGAGGCGTTTGGCTCAGCTGGACTTAGGTGGGATAGCCAGAGTGCACATCCTGAGGCGTTGGGGGTAGTTAGGGATACTTCTCAGGGCTGGGGTCAATTCAATAAGTAAACTGAACTTCCAATTTAAAGGCTATCTATTTTCAATGACTTAAAAGTAAAAGCTATTATTTTAAATGTTTTTTTCCACTTTTGAAGTTTTAAATTAAAATTACTTATTGAATTAACTACCTTAATTCGAATTGACCCCAACCCTGATACTTCAGAGGACAAGGATTCAGGGAACATGATCATCATCTACCAATGATAAGGATTTGAATTGGGAGGTGACACAGGTTAATAACAATGTTTGTGTGAGTGTGTGGTGTAACAGTGTGTGGAGTAACAGTGTGTGGAGTAACAGTGTCCGGGAAGCCATGATTAGCGGTTCAGGAGTCTTATGGCTTGGGGGTAGAAGCTGTTAAGAAGCCTTTTGGACCTAGACTTGGCGCTCAGGTACCGCTTGCCGTGCGGTAGCAGAGAGAACAGTCTATGACTAGGGTGGCTGGAGTCTTTGACCATTTTTAGGGCCTTCTTCTGACACCGCCTGGTATAGAGGTCCTGGATGGCAGGAAGCTTGGCCCCAGTGATGTACTGGGCCGTACGCACTACCCTCTGTAGTGCCTTGCAGTCGGAGGCCGAGCAGTTGCCATACCAGGCGGTGATGCAACCAGTCAGGATGCTCTCGATGGTGCAGCTGTAGAACTTTTTGAGGATCTGAGGACCCATGCCAAATCTTTTCAGTCTCCTGAGGGGGAATAGGCTTTGTCGTGCCCTCTTCATAACTGTCTTGGTGCGTTTGGACCATGATAGTTTGTTGGTGATGTGGACACCAAGGAACTTGAAGCTCTCAACCTGTTCCACTACAGCCCCTTCAATGAGAATGGGGGCGTGCTCTGTCCTCCTTTTCCTGTAGTCCACAATCATCTCCTTTGTCTTGCTCACATTGAGGGAGAGGTTGTTATCCTGGCACCACACGGCCAGGTCTCTGACCTCCTCCCTATAGGCTGTCTCATCGTTGTCGGTGATCAGGCCTACCACTGTTGTGTCGTCGGCAAACTCAATGATGGTGTTGGGGTCGTGCCTGGCCATGCAGTCATGGGTGAACAGGGAGTACAGGAGGGGACTGAGCACGCACCCCTGAGGGGCCCCCGTGTTGAGGATCAGCGTGGAAGATGTGTTGTTACCTACCCTTACCACCTGGGGGCGGCCCGTCAGGAAGTCCAGGATCCAGTTGCAGAGGGAGGTGTTTAGTCCCAGGGTCCTTAGCTTAGTGATGAGCTTTGAGGGCACTATGGTGTTGAACACTGAGCTGTAGTCAATGAATAGCATTCTCACATAGGTGTTCCTTTTGTCCAGGTGGGAAAGGGCAGTGTGGATTGCAATAGAGATTGCATCATTTGTGGATCTGTTGGGGCGGTATGCAAATTTGAGTGGGTCTAGGGCTTCTGGGATAATGGTGTTGATGTGAGCCATGACCAGCCTTTCAAAGCACTTCATGCCTACAGAGGTGAGTGCTACGGGTCGGTAGTCATTTAGGCAGGTTATCTTAGTGTTCATGGGCACAAGGACTATGGTGGTCTGCTTGAAACATGTTGGTATTACAGACTCAGTCAGGGACATATTGAAAATGTCAGTGAAGACACTTGCCAGTTGATTAGTGCATACTCGGAGTACACGTCCTGGTAATCCGTCTGGCCCCGCGGCCTTGTGAATGTTGAGTGTTAATTACCCCATAGTGTTACATTTGAGTAACACTTGCAAGCGTAATGCGGTGTTAATTTGTTACATTACAGAGTGTTACATTAACACTCAAAATGTAAGATTATAATCAGAGTACGTTTTACACTCTGTAGAGGGGGACCATATGTGATCTGAGGTAGTGGTAAAATGTAGTGTGATAAAACAATTAAAATGAAAAGTGTATGTGTGTGTGTGTGTGTGGTAGTCTTACCTGCAGGATGGATAGAGTCTGGGAGAAGTGGTGCTGCTCCATAGTAGACGAGCTATACAGGGCAGCTAGAGGATGGTCAAACTTCTGAAGGTAGGTGTTACTGTAGCCTCGATGGTCCAGATCATGACATAGACAGGCTATCAGCAGACCCTTCTTCTGTTGATGGAGGAGAATGGGGGAGAGAGAGAGAGAGAGAGGATGGGGAGAGAGAGAGGATGGGGGAGAGAGAGAGGATGGGGGAGAGAGAGAGGATGGGGGCGAGAGAGAGGATGGGGAGAGAGAGAGGATGGGGAGAGAGAGGATGGGGGAGAGAGAGAGGATGGGGGAGAGAGAGAGGATGGGGGAGAGAGAGGATGGGGAGAGAGAGAGGATGGGGGAGAGAGAGAAGATGGGGGAGAGAGAGAGGATGGGGGAGAGAGAGGATGGGGAGAGAGAGAGGATGGGGGAGAGAGAGAGGATGGGGGAGAGAGAGAGGATGGGGGAGAGAGAGAGTATGGGGGAGAGAGAGAGGATGGGGGAGAGAGAGAGGATGGGGGAGATATATGATGGGGGAGAGAGGATGGGGGAGAGAGAGGTGATGAGGGAGAGAGGATGGGGGAGAGAGAGGGGATGGGGGAGAGAGGATGGGGGAGAGAGAGGATGGGGGAGAGAGAGAGAGGATGGGGGAGAGAGGATGGGGGAGAGGGGATGGGGTAGAGAGGATGGGGGAGAGAGAGGGGATGGGGGAGAGAGGATGGGAGAGAGAGGGGATGGGGAGAGAGAGAGGATGGGGGAGAGAGAGAGGATGGGGGAGAGAGAGGATGGGGGAGAGAGGGAGGATGGGGGAGAGAGGGAGGATGGGGGAGAGAGGGAGGATGGGGAGAGAGAGGATGGGGGAGAGAGAGAGGATGGGGGGAGAGAGAGGATGGGGGAGAGAGAGAGGATGGGGGAGAGGATGAGGAAGAGGTAGAGAAACAGCAACATGATTAGACCCAACCAGAAAAGTGAAAGCAATTACATCAACTGATTCTTAACAGCGTTAGGGTCAATTCCATCTCAATTCAGGAAGTAAACTGATGTTCTTTATATGACTGAATTGGAATGGAATTGACCGCAACCCTCTTTCTGAACCTTGTTTTATTTGAACTCTTGACTGACTGTGTTTTTGACAAACTGATGGACTGACGGACAGACAGACAGACAGACAGACAGACAGACAGACAGACAGACAGACAGACAGGCAGGCAGGCAGGCAGGCAGGCAGGCAGGCAGGCAGGCAGGCAGGCAGGCAGACAGACAGACAGACAGGCACCTCTATCTCAGTGAAGATGCCAGTGGTCTTCTGCAGTATGACGTACATACAGTGAGCCACGTTCACCGCGTGTTTCCAGTTGTGGTAGGGAACACGCCGATAGTTCTTCCTCACAGACATAGTGAACCTGCACAACTTCTCCAACTCAAAACTAGAGGGAGGAGGGTGGGGGAAAGAGAGAGAGAGGGGAAAGAGAGCATGGGGGAGAGGTAGGGAGAGTGAGAGTGAGAGAGGATGGGGGAGAGGTAGCAAGAGGTTGGGGGAGAGGTAGGGAGAGAGAGAGAGAGAGAGAGAGAGAGGATGGAGAACGAGAGAGAGAGAGCAACATGATTAGACCAAATCATGAGAAAAGTGAAAGCATGGATGTCATCAACTGATTCTAAACAGGGTTAGGGTCAATTCCATCTCAATTCACTCAAGGGAAGGGGAGGGGAAAGAGAGGGGGAGAGAGAGAGAGAGAAGGTCTGAGGTCATCTGCCTTTGTCCTAAAGAGCAGGAACCCAGACTTCATCAAAGAAATCGGAAATACAGACACTGTCATCCTATAAGAAAAATGGTATAGAGGAGACGGACACACTGGTTGCCCTCTACGCTACATAGAGGTGGTAGTCCCATCCACGAGAGCTGGTCCACCAAACTACCAGGTGTGAAACAGGGAAGAGACTCAGGGGGTATGCTAATTTGGTATAGAGCCGACCTAATCCACTCTATTAAATTAGTCAATACAGGAACATTTTACATCTGGCTAGAAATAAAAAATGTCCTCATGTGTGCTACCTATATCCCCCCACTAGAATCCCCATACTTTAATGAAGACAGCTTCTCCATCCTGGAGGGGGAAATCAACCATTTCCAGGCCCAGGGACATGTACTAGTCTGTGGTGACCTAAATGCCAGAACTGGACAAGAACCTGACACTCTCAGCATACAGTGTTTTGCAAAAGTATTCATCCCCCTTGGCGTTTTTCCTATTTTGTTGCATTACAACCTGTAATTTAAATGGATTTTTATTTGGATTTCATGTAATGGACATACACAAAATAGTCCAAATTGGTGAAGTGAAATGAAAAAAATAACTTGTTTCAAAACATTATTTAAAAAAAATAACGGAAAAGTGGTGCGTGCATATGTATTCACCCACTTTGCTATGAAGCCCCTAAATAAGATCTGGTGCAACCAATTACCTTCAGAAGTCACATAATTAGTTAAATAAAGTCCAACTGTATGCAATCTAAGTGTCACATGATCTCAGTGTATATATACACCTGTTCTGAAAGGCCCCAGAGTCTGCAACACCACTAAGCAAGGGGCACCACCAAGCAAGCGGCACCACCAAGCAAGCGGCACCATGAAGACCAAGGAGCTCTCAAAACAGGTCAGGGACAAAGTTGTGGAGAAGTACAGATCAGGGATCGGTTATAAAAAAATATCCGAAACTTTGAACATCCCACGGAGCACCATTAAATCCATTATTAAAAAATTGAAAGAATATGGCACCACAACAAACCTGCCAAGAGAGGGCCGCCCACCAAAACTCATGGACCAGGCAAGGAGGGCATTAATCAGAGAGGCAACAAAGAGACCAAAGATAACCCTGAAGGAGCTGCAAAGCTCCACAGCGGAGATCGGAGATTGGAGTATCTGTCATTAGGACCACTTTAAGCCGTACACTCCACAGAGCTGGGCTTTATGGAAGAGTTGCCTGAAAAAAGCCATTGCTTAAAGAAAAAAATAAGCAAACACGTTTGGTGTTTGCCAAAAGCCATGTGGGAGACTCCCCAAACATATGGAAGAAGGTACTCTGGTCAGATTAAACTAAGATTGACCTCGTGGCAGCATCATGCTGTGGGGATGTTTTTCATTGGCAGGGACTGGGAAACTGGTCAGAATTGAAGGAATGATGGATGGCGCTAAATACAGGGAAATTCTTGAGGGAAACCTGTTTCAGTCTTCCAGAGATTTGAGACTGGGACGGAGGTTCACCTTCCAGCAGGACAATGACCCTAAGCATACTGCTAAAGCAACACTCGAGTGGTTTAAGGGGAAACATTTAAATGTCTTGGAATGGCCTAGTCAAAGCCCAGACCTCAATCCAATTGAGAATCTGTGGTATGACTTAAAGATTGCTGTACACCAGCCGAACCCATCCAACTTGAAGGAGCTGGAGCAGTTTTGCCTTGAAGAATGGGCAAAAATCACAGTGGCTAGATTTATAGAGACATACCCCAAGAGACTTGCAGCTGTAATTGCTGCAAAAGTTGGCTCTACAAAGTATTGACTTGGGGGGGGTGAATAGTTATGCACACTCTTGTTTCACAATAAAAAATATTTTGCATCTTCAAAGTGGTAGGCATGTTGTGTAAATCAAATGATACAAACCCCCAAAAAATCAATTTTAATTCCAAGTTGTAAGGCAACAAAATAGGAAAAATGCCAAGGGGGGGTGAATACTTTCGCAAGCCACTGTAACTATCCAAAACGGAGATGTGTGGGATAAACCTCTCCAATCATTTCGGCTCTATAACAAAGAACAAACAGCAAAAACGGATACATGAACAATTACAAATCTTAGAATCAGCTACTAACGACTACCAGAACCCACTGGATTGTCCAATTACATTAAATGAACTACAGGACAAAATACAAACCCTCCAACCCAAATGGGCCTGTGGTGTTGATGGTATCCTAAATGAAATGATAAAATATACAGACCACAAATTCCAATTGGCTATACTTAAACTATTTAACATCATCCTCAGCTCTGGCATCTTCCCCAATATTTGGAACCTAGGGCGGCAGGTAGCTTAGTGGGTAAGAGCGTTGTGCCAGTAACCGAAAGGTCGCTGGTTCTAATCCCCGAGCCGACTAGGTGAAAAATCTGTCGATGTGCCCTTAAGCATGGCACTTAACCCTAATTGCTCCTGTAAGTCGCTCTGGATAAGAGCGTCTGCTAAATGACTAAAATGTAAATGAACCAAGGACAGATAACCTCAATCCACAAAAGTGGAGACAAATTTGACGCCAATAACCACCGTGGGATATGCATCAACAGCAACCTTGGGAAAATCCTCTGCATTATCATTAACAGCAGACTTGTACATTTCCTCAGTTAAAACAATGTACTGAGCAAATGTCAAATTGGCTTTTTACCAAATTACCGTACGACAGACCACGTATTCACCCTGCACACTCTAATTGACAAACAAACTCAATTTGGCATGAGGGTCTGCTATACAAATTGATGGAAAGCGGTGTTGGGGGAAAAACATACAACATTATAAAATCCATGTACACAAACAACAATTGTGCAGTTAAAATTGGCAAAAAACACACATTTCTTTCCACAGGGCCGTGGGGTGAAACAAGGATGCAACTTGAGCTCCACCCTCTTCAACATATATATCAACAAATTGGCGAGGGCACTAGAACAGTCTGCAGCACCCGGCCTCACCCTACTAGAATCTGAAGTCAAATGTCTACTGTTTGCTGATGATCTGGTGCTTCTGTCCCCAACCAAAGAGGCCTACAGCACCTAGATCTTAAGCACAGATTCTGTCAGACCTGGGCCCTGACTGTAAATCTCAGTAAGACAAAAATAATGGTGTTCCAAAAACGGTCCAGTTGCCAGGACCACAAATACAAATTCCATCTAGACACCGTTGCCCTAGAGCACACAAAAAACGATACATACCTCGGCCTAAACATCAGCGCCACAGGTAACTTCCACAAAGCTGTGAACGATCTGAGAGACAAGGCAAGAAGGGCCTTCTATGCCATCAAAAGGAACATAAAATTCGACATACAAATTAGGATCTTGCAAGAAATACTTGAATCAGTTATAGAACCCATTGCCCTTTATGGCTGTGAGGTCTAGGGTCTGCTCACCAACCAAGAATTCACAAAATGGTTCAAACACCAAATTGAGACTCTGCATGCAGAATTCTGCAAAAAATATCCTCAGTGTACAATGTAAAACATCAAATTATGCATGCAGAGTAGAATTAAGCCGATACCCGCTAATGATCAAAATCCAGAAAAGAGCCGTTAAATTCTATAACCACTTAAAAGGAAGTGATTCCCAAACCTTCCATAACAAAGCCATCACCTACAGAGATATGAACCTGGAGAAGAGTCCCCTAAGTAAGCTGGTCCTGGGGCTCTGTTCACAAACACAAACAGACCCCACACAGCCCCAGGACAACAACAACACAATTAGACCCAACCAAATCATGAGAAAACAAATAGATAATTACTTGACACATTGAAAATAATTATCAAAAAACAGCGCAAACTAGAATGCTATTTGGCCCTAAACAGAGAGTACACAGTGGCAGAATACCTGACCACTGTGACTGACCAGAAATTAAGGAAAGCTTTGACTATGTACAGACTCAGTGAGCATAGCCTTGCTATTGAGAAAGGCCGCCGTATGCAGACCTGGCTCTCAAGAGAAGACAGGCTATGTGCACACTGCCCACAAAATGAGATGGAATCTGACCTGCACTTCCTAACCTCCTGCCAAATGTATGACCATATTAGAGACACATATTTCCCTCAGATTACACAGACCCACAAAGAATTCGAAAACAATTCCAATTTTGATAAACTCTCATATCTATTGGGTGAAATACCACAGTGTGCCATCACAGCAGCAATATTTGTGACCTGTTGTTCACAAGAAAAGGGCAACCAGTGAAGAACAAACACCATTGTAAATACAACCCATATTTATGTTTATTTATTTTCCCTTTTCGCACATTGTTACAACACTGTATATAGCCATAATATGACATGTGAAATGTCTCTATTCCTTGTAATGTTTACTGTACATTTTTTATTGTTTATTTCACTTTTGTTTATTATCTATTGAACTTGCTTTGGCAATGGGAACATTTGTTTCCCATGCCAATAAAGCCCATTGAATTGAGAGAGAGAGAGAGAGAGAGAGAGAGAGAGAGAGAGAGAGAGAGAGATCTTGGGAGGGATGGAGAAGTAGGTCAAGTATTGTAGAGGTATAGTATTTATCCTGTCCTCAGATTAAGATCAAAGCATTTATAAGTGAAATCTATAGGTATACTGCATAATACTAAGTTAATTTATCTTACAGAGTCTATGGGTAAATATGACTAAGTTAATTTATCTTGTAGAATCTATGGGTAAATATGACTAAGTTAATTTCCCTGACGACAAGCAGCTGTAAATGTCCCAGAGGGCCTGTACGTACCTGGTCTCTCCACATGAGTTGTGGACCATGTAAACAAAGACAGCTGGCCACAGCTCCTCAAACTGACTAATGTCAAAATGAAACCTGGAGGAGGGAGGGAGAGAGGGAAGGAGGGAGGGAGAGAGGGAAGGAGGGAGAAGGGAAGGAGGGAGAGAGGGAAGGAAGGAAGGAGGGAGGGAAGGAAGGAGGGAGAGAGGGAAGGAGGGAGAAGGGAAGGAGGGAGAGAGGGAAGGAAGGAAGGAAGGAAGGAGAGAGGGAAGGAAGGAGGGAGAGAGGGAAGGAAGGAAGGAAGGAGGGAGGGAAGGAAGGAAGGAAGGAGGGAGAGAGGGAGCATCTTAGATTATCATCGCCTGCAGTGTGTGTGTGTGTGTGAGAAAGAGAGAGAAGCAATAGCTGGGCTGAAACACACACACTTGCGGGGCAGGACCCCTTCCTTCCTGCTCTGGACATTCTCTCCTGTCTGTCCTCCTGTCCTCCTGTCTGTCTGTCTGTCTGTCTGTCTGTCTGTCTGTCTGTCTGTCTGTCTGTCTGTCTGTCTGTCTGTCTGTCTGTCTGTCTGTCTGTCCTCCTGTCTGTCTGTCCTCTTGTCTGTCTGTCCTCCTGTCTGTCTGTCTGTCTGTCCTCCTGTCTGTCTGTCTGTCTGTCTGTCCTCCTGTCTGTCTGTCCTCCTGTCTGTCTGTCCGTCTGTCTGTCTGTCTGTCTGTCTGTCTGTCTGTCTGTCTGTCTGTCTGTCTGTCTGTCCTCCTGTCTGTCTGTCCTCTTGTCTGTCTGTCCTCCTGTCTGTCTGTCTGTCTGTCCTCCTGTCTGTCTGTCTGTCTGTCCTCCTGTCTGTCTGTCCTCCTGTCTGTCTGTCTGTCTGTCCTCCTGTCTGTCTGTCCTCCTGTCTGTCTGTCTGTCTGTCTGTCTGTCTGTCTGTCTGTCTGTCTGTCTGTCTGTCTGTCTGTCCGTCCGTCCGTCTGTCTGTCCTCCTGTCCTCCTGTCTGTCTGTCCTCCTGTCTGTCTATCTGTCTGTCCTCCTGTCTGTCTGTCTGTCTGTCTGTCTGTCTGTCCTCCTGTCTGTCTGTCTGTCTATCTATCTATCTATCTATCTATCTATCTGTCTGTCTGTCTGTCTGTCTGTCTGTCTGTCTGTCTGTCTGTCTGTCTGTCCTCCTGTCTGTCTGTCTGTCTGTCTGTCTGTCTGTCCTCCTGTCTGTCTGTCTGTCTGTCTGTCTGTCCGTCCTCCTGTCTGTCTGTCTGTCTGTCTGTCTTCCTGTCTGTCTGTCTGTCCTCCTGTCTGTCTGTCAGTCTGTCCTCAAGAAGAGAGCTGGCTGGCACTCAGATCTGGACTGTGTCTACGTGAGGGCCGTCTCTCTCCCTTTCTTAGAGACAGACATGGGTCCCAAAAGCATTTATTTCCTTTCAAATACTTTGATCATTTGATTAAGCCTACCAGATTGGCAGGGTTTCACGTTTTGGACCATTCTATTGGTTCCATTGTGTCCAACAAGCTCAATCAAGCCCAATTGTAAATATTTGAAAGAAAACAAATACTATTTTAACCCAGGTCTGCTCGGATAAACATGGCTGGGGATCAGAATACTATAAGAGCTAGGTTAAGGTGTATGAACACATTGGGATGATCTCTTAGGGTTAGAGTTATGCCACTCACAGTTCTATCTCTTTGTATAGGGGCGTAGGCAGGTCCAGCTGTGTGAGGGTTTTCCACTCCTCTGATGTACAGATACTGTGGTAGGACAACTTCTCCATGGTTACCCTGTAGATACACTCAGAGTGCCTGATCCGGTGGTACATCTGGACAGACAGAGACAGACAGACAGACAGACAGGTAGACAGAGACAGACCGTTAAAAAATGGACCATTCTCTTTCTCTTGCCGTTGCAGTTGGGAGTCATATCGTTCCCCCGTCCTTGGCAGCAAAGCCTCTCTCTCTTCTCCTTTTCCCCATGTCCTCTCCTCCCCTCAGTCTCTCTCCTCTCGTCTCTTGTCTCTCTTTATCCCCTCTCTCCCTCCCCTCAGTCTCTCTCCTCTCTTTTTCTCCCCTCTCCCTCCCCTGTCTCTCTCCTCTCTCTTTCTCCCCTCTCTCCCTCCCCTCAGTCTCTCTCCTCTCTCTTTCTCTCCTCTCCCTCCCCTCAGTTTCTCTCCTCTCTCTTTCTCCCCTCTCCCTTCAGTCTCTCTCCTCTCTCCCCCTCTCTCTTCTCCGCTCCTCTCTCTTCCTCTCCTCCTTCTGACTCCCCCTCTAATGCGACACACTTGCGCAGGAGCTTGCGTCATCATGTTACTTTTAAAATTGATGAGGCACGTTAATATTTTAACACCCCAAGACCCTCCCCCGCCAACCGCTGCCATCCTCCCAGCTGGGGGATTTATGTTGAACAGTAATTCACGCCTCCTGCCTTTAGGTGTGTGTGTGTGTTAGTGTGTGTGCGTGTGTATGTGTGTCTCTGTGTGTGTGTGTGTGTGTACCTTTAGGTAAGTCACTTTGGCTGGCTGGATCTCCTGATTTATCTGTTATGGTGGAAGGGACGTGGAGGGAAGGTGTTGGGGGTTTGGTGTCTGCGTGCGTACAGCCTGGCTGTCCTACCCCAGATGTTTAACAACGTCTTGGGGACACATAGCTCAAAGACATGTCAGGAGTGTTGGTCCCAGCAGGCTTTTGGGGCTGGACTGAGCTAAATAGTCAAGCTTTAGTCATTCTGATTCATGATTTCCCAAGCTTTTACTGTCTCTAATATTGGCCTTTGATGTGTCGGTTAACTGTGCAGTACAGAGTTGAGGAGTCAATTCTTAAGTGGATTGAGAATCGCTGATTTTAATGGAAAGAGAAACTCTCAGATTTGTACTGGAGTATCCTGAATGTCATATATGTGGCTTGTTTTGTCTAACACAAAATAAAATACATTTTGATAAAAAATATATATTAAAAGAGACAAAACACTGACGTTGGCACAGTGCAAGGCTAGAGCACAGAAGACGGCGAACATCTTGAAGTTGTTCTCGTCTGTTTTGGTGAAGGCACTTCCACTCAGCTTGTTAACCATCTGTACGACCCCTATTACGGTCCCCCTGGAAACAATGGGCATGCATAGGATGTTCCGCGTGGTGTAGCCTGTATAGAGGTCCACCTCTCTGTGAAGAGAAAAGAATGGGGTTAAAAGTAGACTTTGGACAAAAAACGCAAAAATAACAGCACACCCAATTTCTGTTAGAAAATTGAGAAAGGGGCGGAGTTGGACCGTTTTTTTTTTTTATGCCCAAAGTCGACCTTAAAATGTATCCCAGCATTCATCTTGACATGATGCCATTGTTTATTCATTAGGCTTATATTCCAGTAAACTATATACATCAAAGCTAAGGCTGAACTCCTGTCTCCTGAGTGGCGCAGTGGTCTAAGGCACTGCATCGCAGTGCTAACTGTGCCACTAGAGATCCTGGTTCGAATCCAGGCTCTGTCGCAGCCGGCCGCAACCGGGAGACTCATGGGCGGTGCACAATTGGCCTAGGGGAGGGAATGGCCGGCAGGGATGTAGCTCAGTTGATAGAGCATGGTGTTTGTAACGCCAGGGTTGTGGGTTCGTTTCCCACGGGGGGCCAGTATAAAAAATATATATATATTCACTAACTGTAAGTCGCTCTGAATAAGAGCGTCTGCTAAATGTAAAATGAACTGTATTATAAAAAGGCTACAGTTAGACCCGAGTAGCAAGGTTCCACATCTCTTATGGAAATACATCTATGTTTACATTGACAATAAGCATAAGACTTGGCAAGACAGCACAAACAGATCTGGAATCAGGCTAGGTGAATGATCATAGGACTTGGCAAGACAGCACAAACTGATCTGGGATCAGGCTAGGTGAATTACCATAGGACTTGGCAAGACAGCACAAACTGATCTGGGATCAGGCTAGGTGAATTACCATAGGACTTGGCAAGACAGCACAAACTGATCTGGGATCAGGCTAGGTGAATGACCATAGGAATTGGCAAGACAGCACAAACAGATATGGGATCAGGCTAGGTGAATGACCATAGGACTTGGCAAGACAGCACAAACAGATCTGGGATCAGGCTAGGTGAATGACCATAGGACTTGGCAAGACAGCACAAACAGATCTGGGATCAGGCTAGCACCTGACTACTCTGAGGCAGACCTGGGCATAAAATAGTTGTATTTTGTAGTTTATTTTAAAATACCAACTTTTCAAATACTCAAGATAGTCAAATATAGTTTATATAGAGTTTACACTAAAAGGCAACTAGTTTCTTTGATATTCAAATACGGGTCTCAGGAAAACAAATAATTTGTGAAAGTATTTTGAATACCTCTCAGAAAACCAAATCATATTTAATGGTATTTGAATATACGAAAGTTATTTGAAAACAAAAAATATATATATATATATGTATTTGATGGCTGCCAAAATACTGTATTTCATGAAGAACCAAAAACTACAACAGTTAGTTGAATTAGTCTACATATTTACCATAAGCGCATGGTTTTACAGGGCTCTTAGATATGAGTCTTACAACAATCCCCCCGAGTTAGACAGGGCTTAGACTCCTATGGGTTAATGTAGCCCATAGCTAGAATTACATATATGAGGGACAATCACCTCAGCAATAGAGTAGACCGTTTCAGCAGCTTCAAAATGACGTAACACGTATATTTTCATAATACGTGAGACATAAGGTAATACAGCAACACTTGACCTCAAGTAGCTCAGTTGGTAGAGCATGGCGCTTGCAACGCCAGGGTTGTGGGTTCAATTCCAACGGGGGGGCAGTATGAAAAATGTATGCACCATCTAACTGTAAGTCGCTCTGGATAAGAGCGTCTGCTAAAATGACTAAAAATGTAAATGTAAGTTCTTATATATGTGTAGTAACTTTGTGAGTATTACAATAGCAACAATGTTGTTACACAGGACTTTGGAAATTGCTTTATAATTGCATATTAATGGAGTTATTAAATAAATTATTTGGATTATAATTACCCAAGGCATTTAAACTGGAACAACCATTTCAGTAATGGGTGCCAAAAATCAAAATAACTGATTGGATTAGTTTAGATTTTTTTTGTTGTGTGTGGTATGAGATTAATCAATCAATCAATATATTCATGCACAAACATAGATATTGAAACAAACAATTCTTAAAATCAACCTGCAATAGAGCAGGCTGGGAAATATGTTAATGATAGGCATGGTTTTGGTTCACAGTGATGTGTATGAGTTTCAGGCCCCCGTATTTGGGTTAAAATAGGTCCTCAAAATAAGGCATTATGAAATACATATGGTGTTAAATATATTATTATAACACTTCATATTACACTTCATATTATTATAAGACTTCAGTGTGGCTTTTGACGTTATCGAGCATAGTCTGCTGCTGGAAATGTGTTATGGCTTTACACCCCCTGCTATATTGTGGATAAAGAGTTACCTGTCTAACAGAACACAGAGGGTGTTCTTTAATGGAAGCCTCTCAAACATAATCCAGGTAGAATCAGGAATTCCCCAGGGCAGCTGTCTAGGCCCCTTGCTTTTTTCAATCTTTACTAATGACATGCCACTGTAAAGCCAGTGAGTCTATGTATGCGGATGACTCAACACTATACACGTCAGCTACTACAGCGACTGAAATAACCGTAACACTTAACAAAGAGCTGCAGTTAGTTTCAGAATGGGTGGCAAGGAATAAGTTAGTCTTAAATATTTCAAAAACTAAAAGCATTGTATTTGGGACAAATAATTATCCTAAACCCTAAACCTCAACTAAATCTTGTAATGAATAATGTGGAAAATTAGCACTTTGAGGTGACTAAACTGCTTGGAGTAACCCTGGATTGTAAACTGTAGCTAAGATGGGGAGAAGTCTGTCTATAATAAAGCGCTGTTCTGCCTTCTTAACAACACTATCAACAAGGCAGGTCCTACAGGCCCTAGTTTTGTCGCACCTGGACTACTGTTCAGTCGTGTGGTCAGGTACCGCAAAGAGGGACCTCGGAAATTACAATTGGCTCAGAACAGGGCAGCACGGCTGGCCCTTAAATGTACATGGGTAGCTAACATTTACGGTATGCATGTCAATCTCTCATGGCTCCAAGTGGAGGAGAGATTGACTTCATCACTACTTGTTTTTGTAAGAAGTGTTGACAAGCTGAATGCACCGAGCTGTCTGTTTAAACTACTAGCACACAGCTCGGACACCCATGCATCCCCCACAAGACATGCCAGAAGTCCAGAACAGACTATGGGAGGTGCACAGTACTACATAGAGCCATGACTACATGGAACTCTATTCCACATCAGGTAACTGATGCAAGCAGTAGAATCAGATTTTTTAAAAAGATACAAATACACCTTATGGAACAACGGGGACTGTGAAGAGACACACACACAGGTACAGACACACGCATACAAACGCTAACACACGCATTCTACACACATGTACATTGTAATATTGTTGTATGGTGGTATTTTACATTTTGTATTGTAGATATGTAGTGGTGTAATAATGTTATATGATGTACTGTTTTATCTTTAGTTTTATCTGTAATGTAAGTGCTTTAATGTGTTTGAACCCCAGGAAGAGTAGTTGCTGCCTTGGCAATTGGGATCCCTAATAAATACAAATACAAATATATATATAACATCTCACTTGGTGAAATCCATAGGACCAAAAATGTATGAATGCAACAACCATGTCTCTGTCACTAACAAATACAGTCATGGGTGGTAACTCCACAATTTACTGGAAAGGCACTCTGGGAAATATTTTAATAAGGCTTTATGCTAAGCAGTGTGTTATTATTGTCTATATGGGCCAACAGACTCCACAATATAATAATATGCCATTTAGCAGACGCTTTTATCCAAAGCAACTTACAGTCATGTGTGCATACATTTTTACGTATGGGTGGTCCCGGAGATCGAACCGTTACAAGTGCCATGCTCTACCAATTGAGCTACAGAGGACCACCAATGTCAGTGTTGATTTAACACTCTGTGTTATTTTTAATAACACTGGAGAATTTGCTGTGTAAGCATCCAACTTGCTGTTTACAATTGGCTTTGAATTACTATGCAGTATTTTCATATATGAATTACAGTTTTCAACCTTTTCAGTGGCATGTTGATAGAGTCATACAGTAGTTGATTCTCACAACTTATTTATACTTACTGTGCCTTGCTAAAGTATTCAGACCCCTTGGATTTCCTCACATTTTATTGTGTTACAACGTGGGATTAAAATGGATGTAATTGTAATTTTTGGTCAACAATCTACACAAAATGCTCTGTAATGTCAAATTGGAAGAAAAAAAACGATCAACTATAGTCGTTCCATAGGTATTCAGACCCTTTATTTAGGCAAGCCTAAATTAGTTCAGGAGTAAAATTTGGCTTAAGAAATCACATAATAAGTTACATGGATTCACTCCGTGTGAAATAATTGGGGTTGACATTATTTTTTTAAATGACTAACCCTTCCTCTGTCCCCCATACATACAACATCTGAAAGGTCCCTCACTCAGTCAAGTATTGAATTTCAAGCACAGATTCAACTACAAAGACCAGGGAGCTTTTCGAAAGCCTCATAAAGAAGGGCAGTGATTGGTAGATGGGTAAAAATAACAAATCAGACATTGAATATCTCTTTAAGCATGGTCAAGTTAATAATTATGCTGTGGATTATGTATTAAACCACCCAGATACATCAAAGATACAGTCGTCCTTCTGAACTGAGCTGCAGGACAGGAAGGAAACTGCTCAGGGATATCACCATGTGGCCATTGGGGATTTTAAAACAGCTACAGAGTGATGGGAGAAAACTGAGGATGGATCAACAACATTGTAGTGACTCTACAATAATGACCTAAACGACAGAGTAAAAAGAATAATACAAATATACAGAATAAAAAATATATTCCAAAACATGCAAAGCACTAAAGTAATACTGCAAAAAAAAAACAGTAAAGGAATACACTTTTTGGCCTAAATGCAAAGCCTTATGTTTCGGGCAAATCCAACACAACACATCACTGAGTAACTGCCTCCTTATTTTAAAGCATGGTGGTGGCTGCATCATGGTATGGGTACGCTTGAAATCGGCAAAGTTTTTCACGATAAAAATAAATGGGATGGAGCTAAGAACAGACATAATCCTAGAGGAGAACCTGGTTCAGCCTGCCATTAGCCTCCCGAGTGGCGCAGTGGTCTAAGGCACTGCATCGCAGCGCTAGCTGTGCCACTAGAGATCCTAGTTCGAATCCAGGCTCTGTCGTAGCCGGCCGCGACCGGGAGACCCATGGGGCGGCGCACAATTGGCCCAGTGTCGTCCAGGGTAGGGGAGGGAATGGCCGGCAGGGATGTAGCTCAGTTGGTGGGTTCGATTCCCACGGGGGGCCAGTATGAAAAATTAAAAATTAATAATGTATGCACTCACTAACTGTAAGTCGCTCTGGATAAGAGCGTCTGCTAAATGAAAAAAATGTAAATGCTTTACACCAGACACTGGGAGAGGAATTCACCTTTCACCAATAACCTACAACACAAGGGCAAATCTACACTGCTGCTTACCAAGAAGACAGTGAATGTCTTGAGTGGCTAAATTACAGTGCCTTGCAAAAGTATTCATCCCCCTTGGCATTTTTCCTATTTTGTTGCATTACAACCTGTAATTAAAATAGATTTTTATTTGGATTTCATGTAATGGACATACACAAAATAGTCGAAATTGGTGAAGTGAAATGAAAAAAATTACTTGTTTCAAAACATTATTAAAAAATAAATAACGGAAAAGTGGTGCGTGTATATGTATTCACCCCCTTTGCTATGAAGCCCCTAAATAAGATATGGTGCAACCAATTACCTTCAGAAGTCACATAATTAGTTAAATAAAGTCCACCTGTGTGCAATCTAAGTGCCACATGATCTCAGTATATATATATATATATATATATATATATATATATACAGTGCCCTCCACAATTATTGGCACCCCTGTTTAAGATGTGGTCGAGGACTTCCAAAAATTCTCCTTTTTTTTTAAACAACATAGAACCCAAATGCAAAAAAAGAGAAAAATCCAACCTTTTATTTAAGTACATTACTTTGGGGTAAAAAAAAAAAAATCACACATTTAGAAAAAAAAAAACTTGAAATCATGTGTCCCACAATTATTGGCACCCCTGATGTTAATACTTTGTACAACCCCCTTTTGCCAACAAGACAGCACTTAATCTCCTCCTATAACATTTCACAAGATTGGAGAACACAGAGAGAGGGATCTTTGACCATTCTTCTTTGCACAATCTTTCTAGATCATCCAGTGTCCTGGGTCCTCTCTTATGCACTCTCCTCTTTAGCTCGCCCCACAGGTTTTCGATTGGGTTGAGGTCTGGGGACTGAGATGGCCATGGGAGGACCTTGAGTTTGTGACTGCTGAACCATTTTTGTGTAGATTTTGCCACATGTTTTGGATCATTATCCTGCTGAAAGACCCAATGACGACCCATCTTCAGCTTTCTGGCAGAGGCCATCAGGTTTTTATTTAAAATGTCCTGGTAGTTCAAAGCGTTCATAATGCCATGCACCCTAACAAGGTTCCCAGGGCCTTTGGAAGAGAAACAGGCCCACAGCATCACAGATCCTCCACCATACTTCACGGTGGGCATGAGGTGCTTTTCGGCATACTCATCTTTTGTTTTACGCCAGACCCACTTAGAGTGTTTGTTGCCAATAAGCTCAATCTTAGTCTCATCTGACCAAAGCACACGAGATCCCAGTTGAAGTCCCAGTGCCGCTTAGCAAACTCCAGACGTTTACGTTTGTGAGTGTTAGTGAGAAAAGGCTTTTTCCTTGCATGCCTCCCAAACAGCTTGTTGGCATGTAGAGAGCGTCTGATGGTTGTTTTGGAGACTTTGTGACCCCAAGATGCCACTCTTTGAGCTTAGGACTTTTTTTTACTTCTCTTACCATCCTCCTCACTGTGCGTTGTGGCAAGATAAACTTGGGACCTCTTCCAGCCTTGTTTGTCACTGTTCCAGTTGTTTTAAACTTCTTAATGATTCCTCTGACTGTAGATACGGGCAAGTTAAGGCGAGTGGCTATTTTCTTGTAGCCATTGCCTGACTTATGAAGGTCGACACAAATCTGCCTTACTTGAATGGTGTGTTCTCTTGTCTTTGCCATGTTGACAAATGGGTAAGAGAATTAGGCCTCTGTGTCACGTCATATTTATACCCCAGGGAAACAGGAAGTCATGAATTACTAATTAAAAGTTCCTAGATACCCTGACCAACTTTAGCAACTACAGAAAAATATATTTTAAAAAAAATCAATTAAAATTTTCAGCGGAATTGTTAGGGGTGCCAATAATTGTGGGACACATGATTTAAAGTTTTTTTTTTTCTAAATGTGTGATTTTTTTTTTTACCACCAAAGTAATGTACTTAAATAAAAGGTTGGATTTTTCTATTTTTTTGCATTTGGGTTCTATGTTGTTTAAAAAAAATGAGAATTTTTGGAAGTCCTCGACCACATCTTAAACAGGGGTGCCAATAATAGTGGAGGGCACTGTATATATATATATATATATACACCTGTTCTAAAAGGCCCCAGAGTCTGCAACACTACTAAGCAAGGGGCACCACCAAGCAAGCGGCACCATGAAGACCAAGGAGCTCTCAAAACAGGTCAGGGACAAAGTTGTGGAGAAGTACAGAAACAAAAATAGAACTGTTTGGCCATAATGACCATCGTTATGTTTGGAGGAAAATAAATCATACTCTCTACTATTATTCGGATACATCACATTCTTAAAATAAAGTGGTGATCCTAACTGACCTAAGACAGGGAATTTTTTACTAGGATTAAATGTCAGGAATTGAGTTTAAATGTATTTGGCTAAAAGTGTATGTAAACTTCCGACTTCAACTGTATAGTGCACTTCTTTTGACCAGGGTCCATGTGGATCTGGTCAAAGGTAGTGCACTATATTCATCCGTCACGTTGTTGCCATTGTTATCAACGTTCTACAGATGCCGCAGCATATTGATTTCCCACTGATGATTAATGCTCAGTGTTTCTGAACGTGGGCTAGTGACTGTTTTTAGTCAAAATTACACTTTAGTGGCCTGGAAATACGATGACATTGCCGAAATAGACAAATAATTAGTAGAAAACAACTTTGACATCATTATGATGTCATACATTTTACTTTAAAGAGATGGCAATGTTGCCACGAGCTAGCAAAGAGAGATGGCAATGTTGACATTAGCTAGCAAAGTTAGTCAGAAATAGCCAACAATGTTAAACGTTAGCTAGCTAAAATGTCGGTGCTCTCCCTTCTAATCTTAGCTAGCCAGCTAACGTTATTCTGCATCTAAAGTAAATCTGGCGACATCACAATGATGACAAAAGCTTGTCCTGCTAATTATTTGCCTCCTTTCGAAATGTCATCGTGTTTCCAAGCCACAGTAGTGCACTTTAGAAGAAATCTTCATCAGCACCTATTGAGACTTTATTTATTTAACTAGGCAAGTCAGTTAAGAACAAATTCTTATTTACAATGACGGCCTACCCTGGCCAAACCTGGACGACGCTGGGCCAATTGTGCGCCCGCCCTATGGGACTCCCAATCACGGCCGGATTGTGATACAGCCTGGAATTGAACCAGGGTCTGTAGTGACGCCTCCAGCACTGAGATGCATTGAGATGCAGTGCCTTAGCCCACTGCGCCACTCGGGACTGCATTGAGTGGAATGCTCAGCTGGGCATCAGTCATAAAGCGAGCGTTCAAAACAATGTTGTGACGAAACGTGCAACCCATAAATAGGAAATAGGGTGCCATTTCAGACGCAGACAGGGTAAAATGGGAGTTTCACCTATTAAAGCGTGGGTCTGCATAGGCGTCTGGGATGTTAAGGACCTCCCCCGTCCGTGCCACTTGGCCCGCTATTCCTTTCTCTATAGAAAACCTGGACGAGGAGAGGACAGAAGAGCGCTGGAGGTTACAACCATAGATCCTAGTTTCCCTGTTCTAGGATTCTAGTTTCCCTGCTCTAGGATTCTAGTTCCCCTGTTCTAGGATTCTAGTTTCCCTGTTCTAGGATCCTAGTTCCCCTGCTCTAGGATTCTAGTTTCCCTGCTCTAGGATTCTAGTTTCCCTGTTCTAGGATTCTAGTTTCTCTGTTCTAGGATTCTAGTTCCCCTGTTCTAGGATTCTAGTTTCCCTGTTCTAGGATTCTAGTTCCCCTGTTCTAGGATTCTAGTTCCCCTGTTCTATTACATTTACATTTACATTTTAGTCATTTAGCAGACGCTCTTATCCAGAGCGACTTACAGTTAGCGCATACATTATTTTATCGAACCCACAACCCTGGCGTTGCAAACGCCATGCTCTACCAACTGAGCTACATCCCCTGCCGGCCATTCCCTCCCCTACCCTGGACGACGCTGGGCCAATTGTGCGCCGCCCCATGGGTTCTATGATTCTAGTTCCCCTGTTCTAGGATTCTAGTTCCCCTGTTCTATGATTCTAGTTCCCCTGTTCTATGATTCTAGTTCCCCTGTTCTAGGATTCTAGTTTCCCTGTTCTAGGATTCTAGTGTCCCTGTTCTAGGATTCTAGTTCCCCTGTTCTATGATTCTAGTTCCCCTGTTCTAGGATTCTAGTTCCCCTGTTCTAGGGATTTTAGTTTTGCTGTTCTAGGATTCTAGTTTCCCCGTTCTAGGGATTTTAGTTACGACGTTCTAGGATTGTAGCTTCTCTGTTCTAGGATTGTAATTTCCCTGTTCTATGATTGTAGCTTACCCATTCTAGGATTGTAATTTCCCCATTCCTTGATTGTAGTTTCCCCGTTCTAGGGATTATAGTTCCCCTGTTCTATGATTCTAGTTCACCTGTTCTATGATTCTAGTTCCCCTGTTCTTTGATTCTAGTTCCCCTGTTCTATGATTCTAGTTCCCCTGTTCTAGGATTCCAGTTTCCCTGTTCTAGGATTCTAGTGTCCCTGTTCTAGGATTCTAGTTCTATAGTTACAACTGCTCAGCTGCTGTCACCAGAGTATCGTTCACACAATCACTAGTCAATTCAACATAGTCCGTCAGAGAATCGTTCACACAATCACTAGTCAATTCAACATAGTCCGTCAGAGAATCGTTCACACAATCACTAGTCAATTCAACATAGTCCGTCAGAGAATCGTTCACACAATCACTAGTCAATTCAACATAGTCCGTCAGAGAATCGTTCACACAATCACTAGTCAATTCAACATAGTCCGTCATAGAATCGTTCACACAATCACTAGTCAATTCAACACAGTCCGTCAGAGAATCGTTCACACAATCACTAGTCAATTCAACATAGTCCGTCAGAGAATCGTTCACACAATCACTAGTCAATTCAACATAGTCCGTCATAGAATCGTTCACACAATCACTAGTCAATTCAACACAGTCCGTCATAGAATCGTTCACACAATCACTAGTCAATTCAACATAGTCCGTCAGAGAATCGTTCACACAATCACTAGTCAATTCAACATAGTCCGTCATAGAATCGTTCACACAATCACTAGTCAATTCAACACAGTCCGTCATAGAATCGTTCACATGATCACAAGTCAATTCAACACAACTCTTCAGAGAATCACTCACATAAGCAGTATCAATCATGACCCTTACCGAATCTCTTTGGTTTTCCTGAAGACAGGTTTGCCCTCGCTCTCCTCCCCGATGTCAAACAGGTCTGAGTACAGTTCGTTGTTATTGTGGTCCACCTGGAATAGTGCACATCTATCTGCATTCACCAGGTTTTTTGCATATATCTGAAACACAACACCACGATAAAGCCCATCAGTACGGTACACAGAAAGACATGGTCACACAGACAGGGGCGAATCTTAACCTCCCTTCCCATTGATATCAACCCATGACTAAATTAACATTTAACTTAAAGCGGAAGTCAGGATTCACGGTAACACTTTACAATAAGGTTATATATGTAAAGGGTTATATAAAGGGGTTGTAATTACGTTATTAACTATTATTGAATCATTTGTAAATGCATTAATAAACCTTTAATACATTGGTCAAAATAGTGCAATAACTGGTCAGTGTTTGCCAAATAGTGAGCCAATATTTACCTCCAGTTATTAACCATTTAGAAATGCACTTAGTAACGCTTTTAAGATGAACCCTTATGTTTCATCATAAGACCTTATTTTCTATAGTTGCACAGTTGAACAATAGTTATTTTCTCACTTTTGGGTGTGATGCATTGGTGCTCTGTCCCAGGAACAGAGGTTGGTTTTCATGATGCGTCTAATAATAATAATAATAATAATAATAATAATAATAATAATAATAATAATAATGATAATAATAATAATAATAATAATAATAATAATGATAATAATAATAATAATAATGATAATAATAATAATAATAATAATAATGATAATAATGATAATAATAATAATAATAATAATAATAATGTATAACTGCTAAAAGCATACCTTATTTTAAAGTGACAGATATATAAACATTTATAACTGAGTTGTCAACATTTATAACTGCAAAGATTATACCATATTTTAAAGTGCCAATCCACTAACTCATTAACAAATGAGTTAGCAACATTTATCACTGCAAAAATTATACATTTAGCAGACGCTCTTATCCAGAGCGACTTACAGTTAGTGAGTGCATACATTTTCATACTGGCCCCTCGTGGGAAACGAACCCACAACCCTGGCGTTGCAAGCGCCATGCTCTACCAACTGAGCTACAGGGGACCAGTATGTATTTTAAAGTGCCAATCCACTAACTCATTAACAAATTAGTTAACAACATTTATTAATGAGTTAGGCCTACTAATATTTATATAACTTCTAAAAATAAGTGGAAACCTTCTGGCCATTTATTAATGAGTTGCAAACATTTATAACAGCATATAATCTCCTCAAACATGAAATACATAATAAGAACAAAATGTAATTTAATGGAAGGATACATTGAGAAAACATTTTAATTGCAGTGACTCAAATCTGTAGCCTATCATTGGTATAGTGAGTAGCCTAGCTAATTCAGATAAACAGGGGGAGTCTTTTTCTCCTCTGTTTAACATTACAAGTCAGAATAGAAATTGATAACAGATTTAGCATACAACATCTCCTGGTCCCCTTCTGTGTCTTCATCTGTTTATTTCTTGTTAAGCATTTTCCCATCCTGGAGTCTGAGACCGTATGGGAATCTGTGGGAGAGAAGAGGAATTTATGACGATTCACTCTAGCTACACAAAACTATACTATCATCATTATCATCATTTATACCATTTAGGCTTAGCTAGTTATGTTATCCACTGCTAGCTAATAATAATATTAATAATAGCTAGCTAGTGTTTAACATTACTTGCTAACACTAATAGCTATCTACCTGTCAAGACTTCCGCAGAGGCTGCCTCCCCTCCTTGTTCGGACAGGCTTTCGGCGCTCGTCGTCACCAGCTTACTAACCACTGCCGCTCCTATATTCATCATTGCATTTGTCTTGTCTTGTCATTACACACACCTGGTTCTTATCCCCTCGTTAGTCCGTGTATAAGTGTTCCCTCTGCCCCCCTTGTCCTTGTGGGTGATTGTTTAATTGTGAGAGTCGTGGAGCTCGGTGGAGCGTTTTGTTTGTCGCTATTCCAGCGCATTTGTGTGTAAAGACGGAATAAACTCTGTATTCTGTGATTACCCTCCTGCGCCTGACTCCTTCCATCACACTCATCACACTACCACAGATGAAAGGGGTTAGCTATTTATCTTTTTTTTTTTTCACTAGGTAGTTAGCTAGCTAGTATGTGTTAGTCTTAAAATTGGAACCACTAGTGTGCTGACAAAGGATGCTAGTTAGCTAACTTACCAGCTACCTAGCTAGAGACAAAAAGTTAGATAACTAGCTCAGTTCAAAAGTTAGATAACTAGCTAGCTAGTGTGCTAATCCAAAAAAGCTAGCTAAACAAATTGCATGGAAATTCTGCCATGCTGATGTTAACTAGCTAGCTGGCAGCTAAAGCTTTCCAGCTAGCTAGCGAACCTAACTAGCCAGCAAATGTGTTCTACTTAGCTAGCTAACTATATCGTGCCAAATATTATCTTGTGTAAAATGGTCTAGTAGAATTTATATATTCAAAAATACATTTGAGGTTTTACCTTGAGGTTTCTCAAATGACTGCCTCGCCTGGTTCACCAACTACTTCTCAGATAGAGTTCAATGTGTCAAATCGGATGGCCTGTTGTCTGGACCTCTGGCAGTCTCTATGGGGGTGCCACAGGGTTTAATTATCGGGCCGACTCTATTCTCTTTGTATATCAATGATGTCGCTCTTGCTACTGGTGACTCTCAGATCCACCTCTATGCAGACGACACCATTTTGTATACATCTGGCCCTTCATTGGACACTGTGTTAACAAACCTCCAAACGAGCTTCAATGCCATACAACACTCCTTCCGTAGCCTCCAACTGCTCTTAAACGCTAGTAAAACTAAATGCATGCTCTTCAATCGAACGCTGCTTGCACCCGCCTGCCCGACTAGAATCACTACTCTCGGCGGGTCTGACTTAGAATATGTAGACAACTACAAATACCTAGGTGTCTGGTTAGACCGTAAACTCTCCTTCCAGACTCACATTAAGCATCTCCAATCCAAAGTTAAATCTAGAATCGGCTTCCTATTTCACAACAAAGCCTCCTTCACTCATGCTGCCAAACATGCCCTCGTAAAACGGACTATCCTACCGATCCTTGACTTCGGCGATGTCATTTACAAAATAGCCTCCAACACTCTACTCAGCAAATTGGATGTAGTCTATTACAGTGCCATCCGTTTTGTCACCAAAGCCCCATATACTACCCACCATTGTGACCTGTACGCTCTCGTTGGCTGGCCCTCACTACATATTAGTCGCCAAACACACTGGCTCCAGGTAATCTATAAATCACTGCTAGGCAAATCCCCGCCTTATCTTAGCTCATTGGTCATCATAGCAACACCCACCCGTAGTATGCGCTCCAGCAGGTATATCTCACTGGTCATCCCCAAAGCCAACACCTCCTTTGGCCGCCATTCCTTCCAGTTCTCTGCTGCAAATGACTGGAACGAACTGCAAACATCTCTGAAGCTGGAGACTCTGATCTCCCTCACTAACTTTAAGCATCAGTTGGCAGAGCAGCTTACCGATCACTGCACCTGTACACAGCCCATCTGTAATTAGCCCACCCACCCAACTACCTAATCCCCATATCGTTATTTATTTTGCTAATTTGCACCCCAGTATCTCTATTTGCACATCATCTTCTGCACATCTATCATTCCAATGTTAATACTAAATTGTAATTATTTTGCACTATGGCCTATTTATTGCCTTACCTCCATAACTTACTACATTTGCACACACTGTATATATATTTTCTATTGTGTTATTGACTGTACGTTTTGTTTACTCCATATGTAACTCTGTGTTGTTGTTGTTTTTATCGCACTGCTTTGCTTTATCTTGGACAGGTCGCAATTGTAAATGAAAACTTGTTCTCAACTGGCTTACCTGGTTAAATAAAGGTATATATAAAAAATAAATAAACTAATGCTAGCTAGCTAACGTTTCCTAGCTAACTAGGACGTAGGTGCTAGCTAACATTAGCTAGCTACTTAGCTAGCTGAGCAGTATGCTAAATCATCCAGCAGAACTTCCGAAACCAGTGAACCACACCACTAACTTGAGGTCTTCAGATGAGGCCTTTCATTCCTGGAATAAATAAGTGTACCAATGCATCATCAGGGTTTCCAGCATGGGGCAAGACACATCATGGGAGTTGACCATTGGTCTGAAAACCAACCATTTCTGCTCTTGGGACAGAGCAACAATACATCACACCCAAATGTGACAAAATAACTATTGTTTAACTGTGCAACCATTGAAAATAAGGTTGCATGATGATACATAAGGGTTCAATATTATATGCATTTGTAAGTGCATTTATAAATGGTTAATAGCTTTAGGTAAATAGTGGCTCACTATTTGGCAAGCACTGACTGGCTATCGCACTAGTTTTACCTATTTGTTATAACCCATATATTAACGGTTTATAATGCATTTACAAATGATAAAATAACCGTTAATAACATAATTACAAACCCTTTATAAACCCTTTACAAATGGAACCTTATTGTAAAGTGTTCCCGGATTCACTGCAGGGTTCGTTGTAATCATAAATCGATTCAGAATGGTATTTTATACAGTACATGTTAGCAAGGCAATACAAGTTGAAGTTACATAAAAGTCAGGTAAAAACAATCAAAAACAGGATGTGAGACATATGAACTGAGATGACACCAGTGGCACATGGCAATACAATATACAGTATGTCCCCACAACACAACACACCTCCACTGTCCTCATAGACATTCTAGGCAACCATGGTGGACTTGGGCCAGAAATACATGGAAGTCCCTTCCATGAAATAGCATGCATCACTACAAATAGAGAAACAAACACAAAATAGACTAAATACGAAATAGACAACACACAAACAAACAAAAACGTACCATTATATGTTCAAGTAGAGAATCTATTGCCACAATGTTGTCAAAGTACGTTCTGTTGGAGAAAGAGAGAGAATGATAATCTAAGGGTATTAATGATTGATAAGGGTATGGGTGATAAGGGGTATAATAAGGATATTAATAATAAGGGTATGAATGATACGGGTATTGATGATTGATAAGGGCATTGATGATTGATAAGGATATAGATGATTGATAAGGGTAATGATGATTGATAAGGGTATGAATGATAAGGGTATTGATTATTGATAAGAGTATGAATGATAAGGGTATGATAAGGATATGAATGATAAGGGTATGAATGATAAGGGTATTGATGATTGATAAGGACATTGTTGATTGATAAGGGTAATGATGATTGATAAGGGTATGAATGATAAGAAGGTTGATGGTTGATAAGGGTATGAATGATAAGGGTATTGATGATTGATAAGGGCATTGACGATTGATAAGGGTATATATGATTTTTAAGGGTATTGACGATTGATAAGGGTATTGATGATTGATAAGGGTATGAATGATAAGGGTATTGATGATTGATAAGGGCATTGATGATTGATAAGGATATAGATGATTGATAAGGGTAATGATGATTGATAAGGGTATGAATGATAAGAAGGTTGATGATTGATAAGGGTATGAATGATAAGGGTATGGATGATTGATAAGGGTATTGATGATTGATAAGGGTATATATGATTGATAAGGGTAATAATGATTGATAAGGGTATGAATGATAAGAAGGTTGATGATTGATAAGGGTATGTGTGATAAGGGTATGATAAGGATATGAATGATAAGGGTATTGATGATTGATAAGGATCTAGATGATTGATAAGGATATATATGATTGATAAGAGTAATGATGATTGATAAGGGTAATGATGATTGATAAGGGTAATGATGATTGATAAGGTTATGAATGATAAGGGTGTTGATGATTGATAAGGGTATAGATGATTATTAAGGGTATTGATGATTGATAAGGGTATGAATGATAAGGGTATTGATGATCGATAAGGATATAGATGATTGATAAGGGTAATGATGATTGATAAGGTTATGAATGATAAGGGTGTTGATGATTGATAAGGGTATAGATGATTGATAAGGGTATAGATTATTGATAAGGGTATTGATTATTGATAAGAGTATGAATGATAAGGATATGATAAGGATATGAATGATAAGGGTATGAATGATAAGGACATTGATGATTGATAAGGATATAGATGATTGATAAGGGTAATGATGATTGATAAGGGTATGAATGATAAGAAGGTTGATGATTGATAAGGGTATATATGATTTTTAAGGGTATTGACGATTGATAAGGGTATTGATGATTGATAAGGGTATGAATGATAAGGGTATGATAAGGATATAATTGATAAGGGTATGAATGATAAGGGTATTGATGATTGATAAGGGCATTGATGATTGATAAGGATATAGATGATTGATAAGGGTAATGATGATTGATAAGGGTATGAATGATAAGAAGGTTGATGATTGATAAGGGTATGATTTTTAAGGGTATTGATTGGTTTTCGCTCCAACCCTAATCTAGTCATCTGATTCTAATAATTAGCTGGTTGATAAGCTGAATCAGGTTAATTACAACTGGTGTTGGAGTGAAAACCTACAGGAGGGTAGCCCTCCAGGAACAGGGCTGGAGTGAAAACCTACAGGAGGGTAGCCCTCCAGGAACAGGTTTGGAGAGCCCTGCTGTAGATTTTTTAATATCATGGGCTTTCATGCGCCATTTCTATAGCCTACTGTAGAGCTGCATTTCAGATACACTAGACACTTGTATGTCGTAGCCTAGTGTAGACCAATATATATATGGTGTTATTAAGCTATATAAAACTATGTGTATGGCTGTATTTCAGATACGCTTTTGTACATCTAAATGGTGCAGTAATATGACTCAGGCTTAGCGAGCGAGCGAGCGAGCGATGAAAGAGGATGATTTTGATATCAAGCGCTGATCCCAATGACTCGACTGGCCCCCACATGGAGAGAAAGAGAACTGCTCATTTTGAAGCAGCAGGAAAATTCTCAGCGACAACAGAGTGATCAAGTTAAGATCCGACATCTGTATATGTGTCTGCTACTACAAGACAGAAGACACTTCTAGTAGGAAGCCATTGAGACAGACTTACTTTGACACTTCTAGTAGGAAGCCATTGAGACAGACTTACTTTGACACTTCTAGTAGGAAGCCATTGAGACAGACTTACTTTGACACTTCTAGTAGGAAGCCATTGAGACAGACTTACTTTGACACTTCTAGTAGGAAGCCATTGAGACAGACTTACTTTGACACTTCTAGTAGGAAGCCATTGAGACAGACTTACTTTGACACTTCTAGTAGGAAGCCATTGAGACAGACTTACTTTGACACTTCTAGTAGGAAGCCATTGAGACAGACTTACTTTGACACTTCTAGTAGGAAGTCATTGAGCTCAGTCTGTTTGGCTAGGCCTCTGCACACCTGGGGATACAACAACAACACGTCAGATGTTCAGCATTCAAACTAATGTCAATGATCGCATGCTAACAGTTAGTTAGCACTTTGTTTATGTGTCAATAGCAGCATTACAGCTTGAGCGAGAGGGGGGGGGGGAGAGAAAGAGAGAGAGAGTGACACCATTGCCTTAAATAAATGCAGACTGCTGTAACAAAATGGTGTATTTGTGGACAGACAGAAACATGAGAGAGACGCACTGTGACCCAGGATGCATTGGGACACTGTACCGTTCATTTAGGTACAAACAACAAGGATCCACAGGCCCATAATGACGTCCCTTTGGGGGGGCCAAGTCTAGAAGGCTTTAGGGTTGATTAGACTGAGACCTACCGGTAACCCAGTCACAGTGGAGTTCTGCTCCACACAAACACCATCATGAGAACACAACCGGGATAAAACACACATATGTAATTGTACTATGAGCATTATCTGAGCCAATTAAGTGTTGAAGCACAACAGTAGGCCATTATGTTCACATGACCACATGCTACTTATCAAGCATTTATCAAGAGTGTGTTATCAAGCATTTATCAAGAGTGTGTTATCAAGCATTTATCAAGTGTGTGTTATCAAGCATTTATCAAGTGTGTGTTATCAAGCATTTATCAAGAGTGTGTTATCAAGCATTTATCAAGAGTGTGTTATCAAGCATTTATCAAGAGTGTGTTATCAAGCATTTATCAAGAGTGTGTTATCAAGCATTTATCAAGTGTGTTATCAAGCATTTATCAAGAGTGTGTTATCAAGCATTTATCAAGAGTGTGTTATCAACCATTTATCAAGAGTGTGTTATCAAGCATTTATCAAGAGTGTGTTATCAAGCATTTATGAAGTGTGTGTTATCAAGCATTTATCAAGAGTGTGTTATCAAGCATTTATCAAGAGTGTGTTATCAAGCATTTATCAAGAGTGTGTTATCAAGCATTTATCAAGTGTGTGTTATCAAGCATTTATCAAGAGTGTGTTATCAAGCATTTATCAAGAGTGTGTTATCAAGCGTTTATCAAGAGTGTGTTATCAAGCATTTATCAAGAGTGTGTTATCAAGCATTTATCAAGAGTGTGTTATCAAGCATTTATCAAGAGTGTGTTATCAAGCATTTATCAAGAGTGTGTTATCAAGCATTTATCAAGAGTGTGTTATCAAGCATTTATCAAGAGTGTGTTATCAAGCATTTATCAAGTGTGTGTTATCAAGCATTTATCAAGCGTGTGTTATCAAGCATTTATCAAGAGTGTGTTATCAAGCATTTATCAAGAGTGTGTTACCAAGCGTTTATCAAGAGTATTATCAAGCATTTGTAACCAAATACACCTGAGACATCACATACGGAGACATTTCTTAACTGTCTGATGAAAAAAATAAGTTAAATAATCCAATGCTCACCTGTACTTGGTGAATAGCTACAGATGCCCATGCTAAACTCGCCGTTGCGACCTTTAAAAAAAAGAAAGAAGAGAAAATCATTATTATTTATTTATTCATTTATTTATTTGAAAGGGGACAATGCACATCAATTAACATTTCTGTATATGTGCCAGATTTCATCTGGGCAGATAGATTAAAAAACATAGCATCACAAATATTTAGCATATATATATATATATATATTTTAATAACAGTTCCATGTTCTAGAAATGTTGGGTAACATGTTTTTATATTTGACAGTAGGGATATTCATTAATATACACATAAACTGGACTATCATATGAATATGGGTAGCATTCATCATATAATGAGTATTCTCAGTATTCCACGCGTTTCCTCATCCTGTGTGTTTATCCAACCTAATGCCCTCTCCAATAATGCCTGGTACGTAATATCCCAGTAGGCAAAACTGGTTGAAAAGACGTCATTACAACGAGAATACATTGACGTTCTTATCACGTCATTACAACCATCTTGTCCCGCTGGGTAATCTAATAGCTAACCCCTCGGTGCCTGTCATCTATACATGTCTACATGTCTATGATTGGCTCAGTAGCAGCTGATATCAGCGTTCCAAAACCTTGGGCTGGTCCCCAGTGTCTGGCTGCTGCTCTCCTTATGAAGTCCTAATGGAGCTACTACAGGAAGTCATTGCCTAGCCCTCGACAGTCAAATGCTCCATTTACACAGACAGGCTTGGTGTGTGTGTGTGTGTGTGTGTGTCTGTGCGTGCATGCCAGCGCGTGTTCAAATCGAATCAAATCAAACTGCCACATGCGCCGAATACAACAGGTGAAGCCCTTACTTACTTGCATACTTACAAGCCCTTAACCAACAATGCAGTTTAAAGAAAAATAAGTGTTAAGTAAAGAAATAGATAAGTTAAACATTTAAATAACAAATAATTAAAGAGCAGCAGTAAAATAAAATAACAGTAGGGAGGCTATATACAGGGGGTACTGGTACAGAGTCAATTTAGGTAATATGTACATGTGGATAGAGTTAAAGTGACTATGCATAGATAATAAACAGAGAGTAGCAGAAGCGTAAAAAAAGGGGGGGTGGGGTGGGGTGTGGTGGGGTGTGGTGGGGTGGGGGGACAATGCAAATAGTCTGGGCAGCCATGATTAGCTGTTCAGGAGTCTTATGGCTTGGGGGTAGAAGCTGTTTAGAAGCCTTTTGGACCTAGACTTGGTGCTCCGGTACCGCTTGCCGTGCGGTAGCAGAGAGAACAGTCTATGACTAGGGTGGCTTCCTCTGACACCGCCTGGTATAGAGGTCCTGGATGGCAGGAAGCTTGGCACCAGTGATGTACTGGGCCGTACGCACTACCCTCTGGAGGCCGAGCAGTTGCCATACCAGGCGGTGATGCAACCAGTCAAGATGCCCTCGATGGTGCAGCTGTAGAACTTGTTGAGGATCTGAGGACCCATGCCAAATCTTTTCAGTCTCCTGAGGGGAAAAAGGCTTTGTCGTGCCCTCTTCACGACTGTCTTGGTGCGTTTGGACCATGATAGTTTGTTGGTGACGTGGACACCAAGGAACTTGAAGCTCTCAACCTGTTCCACTACAGGTTCGTGTTTGTGTGTCTGTGCGTGTTTGTGTGTCTGTGCGTGTTTGTGTGTCTGTGCGTGTTTGTGTGCTTGTACCTCCTGGTTGCTGGTATTGAAGGGCTCGTGGCCACAGTGCCGATGCAGCTCCAGGATAGCTATGAGGTCACCGATGGCAGTGAGGATGGGCAGGCACAGGACAGAGTGAACATGAATCCCTGAGTCTGAGTCCTGTCCTGTGCCTTCTGGGAAACGCTGGTCCTGGAGAGAGAGAGAGCGAGATTAGACTCTAAAGGTCAGAGGTTAGGGGGCAGGTGTTAAAGGTAATGAGGATGAGAAGGCAAAGGACAGAGTGAACATGAATCCCTGAGTCGGAATCCCTGAGTCGGAATCCCTGAGTCGGAATCCCTGAGTCGGAATCCCTGAGTCGGAATCCCTGAATATCCTGCACACCCAGTCAGGTGTTATGAGGTCAAAGCATTTGAAATATAACCAAATACTTTGGGAAGTTTGATTTATCCTGCATTAGGGTTAGGGTTTTTGGGTTAGGGTTAGGTATATTTATAATATGCTGAATCTCACCCCTGTGATGTCCTCCACTAGCAGTGTTTTGGGTTATAGTTAAGTATATTTATAATATGCTGAATCTCACCCCTGTGATGTCCTCCACTAGCAGTGTTTTGGGTTATAGTTAAGTATATTTATAATATGCTGAATCTCACCCCTGTGATGTCCTCCACTAGCAGTGTTTTGCGTGTTGTGGCGACGTGTGCGGCGATGGTGGTCCCAAACATGATGGGGCCAGCTGGGATGAGAAGACCGTCCTTAGTCCCCGTCGGTTTAAACAAACACACACTCTGACGAGAGAGAGAGAGAGAGAGAGAGAGAGAGAGAGAGAGAGAGAGAGAGAGAGAGAGAGAGAGAGAGAGAGAGAGAGAGAGAGAGAGAGAGAGAGAGAGAGAGAGAGAGAGAGAGAGAGAGAGAGAGAGAGAGAGAGAGAGAGAGAGAGAGAGAGAGAGAGATGCACATGGGATACAATCAATCAGGAGGGACCAGAGATGGAGAGAGATGCACATGGGATACACTCAATCAGGAGGGACCAGAGATGGAGAGAGATAAACATGGGATACACTCAATCAGTCACTTACTATGCACTTCATCGTGTTAGTCATTAACAGATGAACTAACACAAACTCTGAGACGAGATACGGGATACACTCAATGACTCACTTAAAGGTGCAATCTGCAATATTTACTATTATTTCAATGAATGATTTACACACATTTACTCTTGAGGATATACAGTACATTGTACATTCTTCATTAATTAAGGATTGGGGCTTTTAACACTCATCACTCACTAGACTATATCAGCGGAGCTCAGAGTAGTTGATCTGTGCTCATCGCCAGAAGATATTGTATGTGGTTCACTCACATTGTTGCATTCTCCCATGAAGTAAAGTGCAAATCCATCTGCTTTCGTGGCTGATTAAAGACAAGGAGATAAGAGAAAAGTTACAATCTGTAGTTACACAGATGGT
>NC_140012.1:43622724-43637724 GCF_964263955.1 Coregonus lavaretus | reverse complement strand
AAACTCTAGTTTTGGCAAGTTGGTTATCTACTTTGTGCATGACACAAGTAATTGTTCCAACAATTGTTTACAGACAGATTATTTCACTTATAATTCACTGTATCACAATTCCAGTGGGTCAGAAGTTTACATACACTAAGTTGACTGTGCCTTTAAACAGCTTGGAAAATTCAGGAAAATTATGTCATGGCTTTAGAAGCTTCTGATAGGCTAATTGACATCATTTGAGTCAATTGGAGGTGTACCTGTGGATGTATTTCAAGGCCTACCTTCAAACTCAGTGCCTCTTTGCTTGGCATCATGGGAAAATCAAAAGAAATCAGCCAAGACCTCAGAAAGAAAAGTGTAGACCTCCACAAGTCTGGTTCATCCTTGGGAGCAATTTCCAAATGCCTGAAGGTACCACGTTCATCTGTACAAACAATAGTACGCAAGTATAAACACCATGGGACCACGCAGCCGTCATACCGCTTAGGAAGGAGACGCGTTATGTCTACTAGAGATGAACGTGCTTTGGTGCGAAAAGTGCAAATCAATCCCAGAACAACAGCAAAGGACCTTGTGAAGATACTGGAGGAAACAGGTACAAAAGTATCTATATCCACAGTAAAACAAGTCCTATATCGACATAACCTGAAAGGCCGCTCAGCAAGGAAGAAACCACTGCTCCAAAACCGCCATAAAAAAGCCAGACTACGGTTTGCAACTGCACATGGGGACAAAGCTCGTACTTTTTGGAGAAATGTCCTCTGGTCTGATGAAACAAAAATAGAACTGTTTGGCCATAATGACCATCGTTATGTTTGGAGGAAAAAGGGGGTTGCTTGCAAGCCGAAGAACACCATCCCAACCGTGAAGCACGGGGGGTGGCAGCATCATGCTGTGGGGGTGCTTTGCTGCAGGAGAGACTGGTGCACTTCACAAAATAGATGGCATCATGAGGAATTATTGAAGCAACATCTCAAGACATCAGTCAGGAAGTTAAAGCTTGGTCGCAAATGGGTCTTCCAAATGGACAATGACCCCAAGCATACTTCCAAAGTTGTGGCAAAATGGCTTAAGGACAACAAAGTCAAGGTACTGGAGTGGCCATCACAAAGCCCTGACCTCAATCCTATAGAAAATGTGTGGGCAGAACTGAAAAAGCGTGTGCGAGCAAGGAGGCCTACAAACCTGACTCAGTTACACCAGCTCTGTCAGGAGGAATGGGCCAAAATTCACCAAACTTATTGTGGGAAGCTTGTGTAAGGCTAAGTTAAACAATTTAAAGGCAATGCTACCAAATACTAATTGAGTGTATGTAAACTTCTGACCCACTGGGAATGTGATGAAAGCAGAAAATAAATCATTCTTTATACTATTATTCTGACATGTTATATTCTAAAAATAAAGTGGTGATCGAAACTGACCTAAGACAGGGAATTTTTACTAGGATTAAATGGCAGGAATTGTGAAAAACTGAGTTTAAATTTATTTGGCTAAGGTGTACGTAAACTTCCGACTTCAACTGTATGTGTCTCTAATATGGTCATACACTTGGCAGGAGGTTAGGAAGTGCAGCTCAGTTTCCACCTCATTTTGTGGGCCATGGCCACATATCCTGTCTTCTCTTGAGAGCCAGGTCTGCCTACGGCCGTAAATAGTCAAGGCTTTTCTTAGTTTTGGGTCACTCACAGTGGTCAAGTATTCTGCCACTGTGTACGCTCTGTTAAGTGCAAGGTAGCATTCAAATTTGCTCAGTTTCCTGGTTGATTCTTTCTAGTGTGTCAACTAGTTCTCTTTTTGTTTTCTGATAATTTGGTTGGTTGGGTCTAATTCAAATCAAATCAAATCAAATTTTATTGGTCACATGCGCCGAATACAACAGGTGCAGACATTACAGTGAAATGCTTACTTACAGCCCTTAACCAACAGTGCATTTATTTTAAACAAAAAAGTAAGAATAAAACAACAACAAAAAAGTGTTGAGAAAAAAAGAGCAGAAGTAAAAATAAAGTGACAGTAGGGAGGCTATATATACAATAGAATAAAGTGACAGTAGGGAGGCTATATATACAGGGGGGGTACCGTTGCATAGTCGATGTGCGGGGGCACCGGCTAGTTGAGGTAGTTGAGGTAATATGTACATGTGAGTAGAGTTAAAGTGACTATGCATAAATACTTAACAGAGTAGCAGCAGCGTAAAAAGTATGGGGTGGGGGGGCAGTGCAAATAGTCCGGGTAGCCATGATTAGCTGTTCAGGAGTCTTATGGCTTGGGGGTAGAAGCTGTTGAGAAGTCTTTTGGACCTAGACTTGGCACTCCGGTACCGCTTGCCGTGCGGTAGCAGAGAGAACAGTCTATGACTAGGGTGACTGGAGTCTTTGACAATTTTGAGGGCCTTCCTCTGACACCGCCTGGTATAGAGGTCCTGGATGGCAGGGAGCTTTGCCCCTGTGATGTACTGGGCCGTACGCACTACCCTCTGTAGTGCCTTGCGGTCAGAGGCCAAGCAGTTGCCATACCAGGCGGTGATGCAACCAGTCAGGATGCTCTCGATGGTGCAGCTGTAGAATTTTTTGAGGATCTGAGGACCCATGCCAAATCTTTTTAGTCTCCTGAGGGGGAATAGGCTTTGTCGTGCCCTCTTCACGACTGTCTTGGTGTGTTTGGACCATGATAGTTCGTTGGTGATGTGGACACCAAGGAACTTGAAGCTCTCAACCTGTTCCACTACAGCCCCGTCGATGAGAATGGGGGCGTGCTCAGTCCTCTTTTTTTTCCTGTAGTCCACAATCATCTCCTTTGTCTTGGTCACGTTGAGGGAGAGGTTGTTGTCCTGGCACCACACGGCCAGATCTCTGACCTCCTCCCTATAGGCTGTCTCATCGTTGTCGGTGATCAGGCCTACCACTGTTGTGTCGTCGGCAAACTTAATGATGGTGTTGGAGTCGTGCCTGGCCATGCAGTCATGGGTGAACAGAGAGTACAGGAGGGGACTGAGCACGCACCCCTGAGGGGCCCCCGTGTTGAGGATCAGTGTGGCAGATGTGTTGTTACCTACCCTTACCACCTGGGGGCGGCCCGTCAGGAAGTCCAGGATCCAGTTGCAGAGGGAGGTGTTTAGTCCCAGGATCCTTAGCTTAGTGATGAGCTTTGAGGGCACTATGGTGTTGAATGCTGAGCTGTAGTCAATGAATAGCATTCTCACGTAGGTGTTCCTCTTGTCCAGGTGGGAAAGGGCAGTGTGGAGTGCGATAGAGATTGCATCATCTGTGGATCTGTTGGGGCGGTATGCAAATTGGAGTGGGTCTAGGGTTTCTGGGATTATGCTGTTGATGTGAGCCATGACCAGTCTTTGCTGTCCTGGGGTTCTGTGGGGTGTTTGTGTTTGTGAACAAAGTGCCTGAACCAGCTGGCTTGGTTCATGTCCTTGCAGGTTAGGGCTTTGTGATGGAAGGTTTGGGCATAGCTTTCCTTTAGGTGGTTGTGGAATTTAACAGCTATTTTCTGGATTTTGATAATTAGTGGGTATAGTCCTAATTTTGCTCTGCATGCATTATTTTGGGGTTTTCTTCATATTCTGAAGATGTTTTTTTGGGTTGGTGAGTGGACCACAAACCTCACAACCATAAAAGGCAATCGGTTCTATAACTGATTAGATTATTTTTTGACAGATGGTAATTGGGATGTCAAATTGTATGTTCCTTTTGATGGCGTTTTTCTTCTTCTTTTTTCCCTTCTTACCTTGTGTCTCATATTGTTCATAGCCTTGTGGAAGTTACCTGTGGTGCTGATGTTTAGGCCGAGGTATGTGTAATTCTTTATGTGCTCTAAGGCAACGGTGTCCTGGCAACTGGACCTTTTTTGGAACACCATTATTTTTGTCTTACTGAGATTCACTGTCAGGGCCCAAGTCTGACAGAATCTGTGCAGAAGATTTAGATGCTGTTGTTTTTTGTCTTACTGAGATTCACTGTCAGGGCCCAAGTCTGACAGAATCTGTGCAGAAGATTTAGATGCTGTTGTAGGCTCTCCTTGGTTGGGGACAGAAGCACCAGATAATCTGCAAACAGTAGACATTTGATTTCAGAGTCTAGTAGGGTGAGGTCGGGTGCTGCAGACTATTCTAGTCATTGATATAAATCTTGAAGAGGGTGGGGCTCAAGCTGCATCCCTGTCTCACCCCCAGCCCTGAGGGAAGAAATCTGTGCGTTTATTGCCAATTTTGAGCGTACACTTATTGTTTGTGTACATTTATTTTATAATATCGTAGGTTTTCCCCCCAAAAAACGCTTTCCATCATTTTATACAACAGGCCCTCATGCCAAATTGAGTCAAAAGCTTTTTCTAAATCAACAAACAATGAGAATACTTTGCTTTGGTTTTGTTTTGTTTGTTTGTCAATAAGGGTTTGTAGGGTGTGTACGTGGTTTGTCGTATGATATTTTGGTAAAAAGCCCATTTGACATTTGCTCAGGACATTTTTTCACTGAGGAAATGTTGATGATACTGCAGAGGATTTACTGTTCTGCTTGACATTTTTTACATTTGATATGTTAGCTGATATGTCAAATATAATGTTCAGGCTTTCTACTGCTAAGTTTACACCTTCACTATTGCAGGGAAACATTTTGCCCAGGAAGTTATCTAGGAGGGATTGGATCTTCCTTCCATCTATAGCATTCCTTAATAGCATGCAGTTTGTTGGGCTTTGATGCCTCATGGTTGGGTATTGCTCTGTTCAAGTAGGCTGTGATTTGGCTGTGGTGTCAGTGGTTCTGACTGTGAATGCTCTGAGAGACTTATGGGTTGAGGTCAGTGATAAAGTAATCTTCAGTACTGCTGCCAAGGGATGAGCTGTACCTACCGTAGGAGTCCCCTTGAAGCCTACCATTGTCCCCTAACATTGGTTGTTTTGTTGTAGTTGTGTCTAGGGGGGCATATGGGGGAGGGAATGCTGTCACTTCCAGGTAGGTGTTTGTCCCGCAGGTCTGGGCGGTGGGAGGGGCATAGGTCTGATCTGAGGGGGCCTAAATGGGGTGTGGTCATGGTTGACTTGGGGTGGGTGGGTGTGTGGATGTGGCTGGTGATGCTGTGGTCTGGATGTAGGTCCTATCGGTGTGGGTCCTCTATGTGTAGGTCCGTGGGGGAGGGGGTCTGGTCTGGGCGGTGTGTCCGTTGCTCTGTTGCTCCTGTGTGAGGTGTTGGGGCTGCCGTTTTATGGACTCTTAACCAACCGTGCTATTGTGTGTGTTTGTTTGCATTGTTTGTAACTTATTTTGTACATAATGTTGCTGCTACCATCTCTTATGAAGAGCTTCTGGACATCAGAACAGCGATTACTCACCTTGAACAGGACAAATACTTTTTCTTTAATGAGTTGGACGAGAGGGATTTGCTCCAGACACCTCATCCCTGTCATTCGCAGTAGAAAGAAAAGGAGATATCGCGTAAGGAGATCGGGGTGCCTGGTAAGGAGCCGGCGAAGAGTAGCTAATCTGCCTTTGACATCGATACTATTGGCCAATTTACAATCGCTTGATAATAAAGTGGACGAACTACAGGCACGTATATCCTACCAACGGGACATTATAAACGGTAATATCTAATGTTTCACTGAGTCGTGGCTGAACGAAGACATGAATAACATACAGCTGGCGGGTTATATACTGTAGACCACCTTTACTCTAGACCACCTTTACTCCACACACAGAGATGCGTACAAAGCTCTCCCTCGCCCTCCATTTGGAAAATCTGACCATAATTTGATCCTCCTGATTCCTGCTTACAAGCAAAAACTAAAGCAGGAAGCACCAGTGACTCTGTCAATAAAAAAGTGGTCAGATGAAGCAGATGCTAAGCTACAGGACTGTTTTGCTAGCACAGACTGGAATATGTTCCGGGATTCTTCTGATGGCATTGATGAGTACACCACATCAGTCACTGGCTTCATCAATAACGCTTCGATGACGTCGTCCCCACAGTGACTGTACGGACTAACCCCAATCAGAAGCCATGGATTACAAGCAACATCCGCACTGAGCTAAAGGGTAGAGCTGCCGCTTTCAAGGAGCGGGACTCTAACCCAGAAGCTTATAAGAAATCCCGCTATGCCCTCCGACGAACCATCAAACAGGCAAAGCGTCAATACAGGACTAAGATCGTACTACACCGGCTCCAACGCTAGTCAGATGTGGCAGGGCTTGCAAACTATTACAGACTACAAAGGGAAGCACAGCCGTGAGCTGCCCAGTGACACAAGCCTACCAGACGAGCTAAATTACTTCTATGCTCGCTTCGAGGCAAGTAACACTGAATCATGCATGAGAGCATCAGCTGTTCCGGACGACTGTATGATCACGTTCTCCGTAGCCGATGTGAGTAAGACCTTTAAACAGGTCAACATTCACAAGGCCGCAGGGCCAGACGGATTACCAGGACGTGTACTCCGAGCATGCGCTGACCAACTGGCAAGTGTCTTCACTGACATTTTTAACCTCTCCCTGTCTGACTCTGTAATACCAACATGTTTCAACTAAGGTAACCTGCCTAAATGACTACCGACCCGTAGCACTCACGTCTGTAGCCATGAAGTGCTTTGAAAGGCTGGTCATGGCTCACATCAACACCATTATCCCAGAAACCCTAGACCCACTCCAATTTGCATACCGCCCCAACAGATCTACAGATGATGCAATCTCTATTGCACTCCACACTGCCCTTTCACCCCTGGACAAAAGGAACACCTATGTGAAAATGCTATTCATTGACTACAGCTCAGTGTTCAACACCATAGTGCCCTCAAAACTCATCACTAAGCTAAGGACCCTGGGACGAAACACCTCTCCCTCTGCAACTGGATCCTGGACTTCCTGACGGGCTTCCCCCAGGTGGTAAGGGTAGGTAACAACACATCCGCCACGCTGATCCTCAACACGGGGGCCCCTCAGGGGTGTGTGCTCAGTCCCCTCCTGTACTCCCTTTTCACTCATGACTGCATGGACAGGCATGACTCCAACACCATCATTACGTTTGACGATGACACAACAGTGGTAGGCCTGATAACTGACAACGACGAGACAGCCTATTGGGAGGAGGTCAGAGACCTGGCCGTGTGGTGCCAGGACAACAACCTCTCCCTCAACGTGATCAAGACAAAGGAGATGATTGTGGACTACAGGAAAAAGAAGAGGACCGAGCATGCCCCCATTCTCATCGACGGGGCTGTAGTGGAGCAGGTTGAGAGCTTGAAGTTCCTTGGTGTCCACATCACCAACAAACTACCATGGTCCAAACACACCAAGACAGTCGTGAAGAGGGCACGACAAAGCCTATTCCCCCTCAGGAGACTGAAAAGATTTGGCATGGGTCCTCAGATCCCACAGCTGCACCATCGAGAGCATCCTGACTGGTTGCATCACTGCCTGGTATGGCAACTGCTCGGCCTCCGACCGCAAGGCACTACATTGGGTAGTGCGTACAGCTTAGTACATCACTGGGGCCAAGCTTCCTGCCATCCAGCACCTCTATACCAGGTGGTGTCAGAGGAAGGCCCTAGAAATTGCCAAAGACTCCAGCCACCCTAGTCATAGACTGTTCTCTCTGTTACCGCACGGCAAGCGGTACCGGAGTGCCAAGTCTAGGTCCAAGAGGCTTCTAAACAGCTTCTACCCCCAAGCCATAAGACTCCTGAACATCTAATCAAATGGCTACCCAGACTATTTGCATTTCCCCCTCCCCCTCTTTTACACTGCTGCTACTCTCTGTTTATTATCTATGCATAGTCACTTTAATAACTCTACCTACATGTACATATTACATTTATGTCATTTAGCAGACGCTCTTATCCAGAGCGACTTACAGTTAGTGAGTGCATACATTTTCATACTGGTCCCCCGTGGGAATCGAACCCACAACCCTGGCGTTGCAAGTGCCATGCTCTACCAACTGAGCTACCTCGACTAACCGGTTCCACCGCACATTGACTCTGTACCGGTACCCTCCCTACAGTTATTTTACTGCTGCTCTTTCATTATTTGTTACTTTTATTTCATATTATTTTATATTGTATTTTTTTGTGTGATTTTTTGGGGTATTCTTTCTTAAAACTGCATTGTTGGTTAAGGGCTTGTAAGTAAGCATTTCACTATAAGGTCTACACCTGTTGTATTCAGCGCATGTGACAAATACAATTTTATATCCTTTAGGGTCCGGGCGAAGGTGGGGACTGCAGCTTTGTAGAGGTGGGCCTGGTCATAAAGGCTATTGAAGTCCAGGGTGGAGTGGTGGCCCAGGTAGACATTAGGTTTTGAGGCACAGTCAGGGGAAATACTTACGTTTACCTGCTGTATGGTAGCAGGGTGGAAGTATTTTTGTGGTAGCAGGGTGGAAGTATTTTTGTGGTAGCAGGGTGGACATTTCCCCACTCGTGAGTTGGGGAAAGTGGAAGAAGCTTTTTCTATCACTCCTTCTATCCACCCTTTCCTGCTGTGCTCTCAGGTCGTTTGTGCCTGTGTGTATTATTATGTGGCTGGGTGACCCTAGTTGGTCCTCAGATAGCAGGTGTAGGGCGCACTGGGTGTTTGGGCACCAGAGTTTAGCCACTGTGTGTTTGGGGAAAAGTGTATTTTCTTGGTGGGGTTGATGGGTCTTCATTTATCTGTTCTGCTGTGGTGTCGAGGCTGTGGTCAGGATCTGAGGTTGTGCTGCTAGCTTCTCTGCTGTGGTGGCCAGCTCTCTCATGGGCTGTTCCCTGTCGCACCTTCTCCTCTAGTGCTCGCACCTTCTCCTCTAGTGTTCTCATCTTCTCCTCTAGTGCTCTCATCTTCTCCTCTAGTGCTCTCATCTTCTCCTCTAGTGCTCTCATCTTCTCCTCTAGTGCTCTCATCTTCTCCTCTAGTGCTCTCATCATCTCCTCTAGTGCTCTCATCTTCTCCTCTAGTGTTCTCAGCTTCTCCTCTAGTGCTCTCATCTTCTCCTCTAGTGCTCTCATCTTCTCCTCTAGTGCTCTCATCTTCTCCTCTAGTGCTCTCATCTTCTCCTCTAGTGCTCTCATCTTCTCCTCTAGTGCTCTCATCTTCTCCTCTAGTGCTCTCATCTTCTCCTGCCACTGGGCCTCCTTCTGCTCCTCCTCTTTCTCCTGTTGATGCTGTCTCACAACAGTCCAGAGTGCAGGCACGTCTCTCTCCCCCTCCTGCTCTCCGGGTCTGGTTGAAGGGGGTGTTGTTGTGCTGAACTGTTGTCTGGGTCTGGTTGAGGGGGTGTTGTTGTGCTGGACTGTTGTCTGGGTCTGGTTGACTGGAGTATGTTGACCTGTTGTTCGAGCTCCACCTGGGAGACCCTCCGCTTGGGGTTGCTCGTCTGTAGGGCTGTTTATGGAGGGGGTCTGGTCTGACTCGCTCGGGGTGGGAAAGAGCTTCTTCAACATACAGTGGTGTGAAAAAGTGTTTGCCCTCTTCCTGTTTTCTTATTTGTTTGCATGTTTGTCACACTTAAATGTTTCAGATCATCAAACAAATTTAAATATTACTCAAAGATAACACAAGTAAATACAAAAGGCAGTTTTGAAATGAAGGTTGTTATTATTAAGAGAAAACAAAATCCAAACCCACATGGCCCTGTGTGAAAAAGCTGTTGCGCCTTCTTCACCACACTGGCTGTGTGGGTGGACCATTTTAGATGTGTACGCCGAGGAACTTGAAGCTTTCCACCTTCTCTAATGCGGTCCCGTCGATGTGGATAGGGGCATGCTCCCTCTGCTGTTTCCTGAAGTCCACGATTCTCTCCTTTGTTTTGTTGACATTGAGTGAGAGGTTATTTTCCTGGCACCACTCCGCCAGGCCGTCCTCAAACTTGATGATTGAGTTGGAGGCGTGCTTGGCCACGCAGTCATGGGTGAACAGGGAGTACAGGAGGGGGCTGAGCACGCACCCTTGTGGGGCCCCAGTGTTGAGGATCAGCGAAGTGGAGGTGTTGTTTCCTACCTTCACCAGCTGGGGGGCGGCCCGTCAGGAAGTCCAGGACCCAGTTGCAAAGGGCAAGGTTCAGACTCAGGGCCCCAAGCTTAATGATGAGCTTGGAGGGTACTGTGGTGTTGAATGCTGAGCTATAGTCAATGAACAGCATTCTGACATAGGTATTTATCTTGTCCAGATGGGATAGGGCAGTGTGGAGTGCGATGGCGACTGCATCATCTGTGGATCATTGGGGCGGTAAGCAAATTGAAGTGGGTCTAGGGTGACAGGTAAGGTAGAGGTGATATGATCCTTGACTAGTCTCTCAAAGCACTTCATGATGACAGAGGTGAGTGCTACGGGGCGATAGTCATTTAGTTCAGTTACCTTTGCTTTCTTGGGTACAGGAACAATGGTGGACATCTTGAAGCATGTGGGGACAGCAGACTGTGATAGTGAGAGATTGAATATGTCCGTAAACACACCAGCCAGCTGGTCTGCGCATGCTCTGAGGATACGGCTAGGGACGCCATCTGGGCCGGCAGACTTGCGAGGGTTAACACACTTAAATGTCTTACTCACGTCGGCCACGGAGAACGAGAGCCCACAGTCCCTGGGAGCGGGCCGCGTCAGTGGCTCTGTGTTATCCTAAAAACGGGCAAAGAAGTTGTTTAGCTGGGAGCAAGACGTCGGTGTCCGTGACGTGGCTGGTTTTCCCTTTGTAATATGTGATTGTGTGTACAGTGAGGGAAAAAAGTATTTGATCCCCTGCTGATTTTGTACGTTTGCCCACTGACAAAGACATGATCAGTCTATAATTTTAATGGTAGGTTTATTTGAACAGTGAGAGACAGAATAACAACAAATAAATCCAGAAAAACGCATGTCAAAAATGTTATAAATTGATTTGCATTTTAATGAGGGAAATAAGTATTTGACCCCTCTGCAGAACATGACATAGTACTTGGTGGCAAAACCCTTGTTGGCAATCACAGAGGTCAGACGTTTCTTGTAGTTGGCCACCAGGTTTGCACACATCTCAGGAGGGATTTTGTCCCACTCCTCTTTGCAGATCTTCTCCAAGTCATTAAGGTTTCGAGGCTGATGTTTGGCAACTCGAACCTTCAGCTCCCTCCACAGATTTTCTATGGGATTAAGGTCTGGAGACTGGCTAGGCCACTCCAGGACCTTAATGTGCTTCTTCTTGAGCCACTCCTTTGTTGCCTTGGCCGTGTGTTTTGGGTCATTGTCATGCTGGAATTCCCATCCACGACCCGTTTTCAATGCCCTGGCTGAGGGAAGGAGGTTCTCACCAAAGATTTGAAGGTACATGGCCCCGTCCATCGTCCCTTTGATGCGGTGAAGTTGTCCTGTCCCCTTAGCAGAAACCCCCCCCCCAAATATAATGTTTCCACCTCCATGTTTAACAGTGGGGATGGTGTTCTTGGGGTCATAGGCAAGCATTCCTCCTCCTCCAAACACGGCGATTTGAGTTGATGCCAAAGAGCTCGATCTTGGTCTCATCTGACCACAACACTTTCACCCAGTTCTCCTCTGAATCATTCAGATGTTCATTGGCAAACTTCAGACGGGCATGTATATGTGCTTTCTTGAGCAGGGGGACCTTGCGGGCGCTGCAGGATTTCAGTTCTTCACGGCGTAGTGTGTTACCAATTGTTTTCTTGGTGACTATGGTCCCAGCTGCCTTGAGATCATTGACAAGATCCTCCCGTGTAGTTCTGGGCTGATTCCTCACCGTTCTCATGATCATTGCAACTCCACGAGGTGAGATCTTGCATGGAGCCCCAGGCCGAGGGAGATTTACAGCTATTTTGTGTTTCTTCCATTTGAAATAATCGCACCAACTGTTGTCACCTTCTCACCAAGCTGCTTGGCGATGGTCTTGTAGCCCATTCCAGCCTTGTGTAGGTCTACAATCTTGTCCCTGACATCCTTGGAGAGCTCTTTGGTCTTGGCCATGGTGGAGAGTTTGGAATCTGATTGATTGATTGCTTCTGTGGACAGGTGTCGTTTATACAGGTTACAAACTGAGATTAGGAGCACTCCCTTTAAGAGTGTGCTCCTAATCTCAGCTCGTTACCTGTATAAAAGACACCTGGGAGCCAGAAATCTTTCTGATTGAGATGGGGTCAAACACTTATTTCCCTCATTAAAAGGCAAATCAATTTATAACATTTTTGTTATAAATTTTTGTCTGGATTTTTTTGTTGTTATTCTGTCTCTCACTGTTCAAATAAACCTACCATTAAAATGATAGACTGACTTTGTCAGTGGGCAAGCGTACAAAATCAGCAGGGGATCAAATACTTTTTTCCCCTCACTGTACGTCTCATGTCTGAGCCATTGAATTGCGACTCCACTTTGTCTCTGTACTGACATATTGCCTGTTTGATTGCCTTACGGAGGGAATAACTACACTGTTTGTATTCTACCATATTCCCAGTCACCTTGCCGTGGTTAAATGCGGTGGTTTGTGCTTTTCAGTTTAGCGTGAATGCTGCCGTCTATCCACGGTTTCTGGTTTGGGTAGGTTGTAATAGTCACCGTGGGAACAACATCCCCTAGACACTTCCTGATGAACTCAGTCACCGTGTCTGTGTAAACGTCAATGTTACTACCCGGAACATATCCCAGTTCGCGTGATCAAAACAATCTTGAAGAATGGATTCTGATTGGTCAGACCAGAGTTGAATAGACCTTAGCATGGGTACTTCCTGTTTAAGTTCCTGCCTATAGGAAGGGAGGAGCAAAATGGAGTCGTGAGGGAGGGCGGGGGAGGGCCTTGTAGGCGTCTCGAAAAGGCCAGTAGCAGTTATCTAATGTTTTTCCTAAGCGAGTACTACAGTCAATGTGTTAATAGGTCTTCGGTAGCGTTCTTCTCAAAATTGTATTTGTTTAAAATCCCCAGCTACAATAAATGCGGCCTCAGGATATGTTGCTTCCAGTTTGCATAAAGTCCAGTGTAGTTCCTTGAGGGCCGTCGGGGTACCAGCTTTGAGGGGGAATATACACGGCTGTGACAATAACCAGCTGGCTGTATAGTTGGGGACAGTATATGCTGAGAGATCTATCATTCCGTGAAACAGAGTATGTTACAGTCCCTGATGTCTCTCTGGAAGGAGATCCTCGCCCAGAGCTCATCTACTTTATTTTCCAGAGACTGAACATTAGGCGTGTAATATACTCGGAAGCGGTGGGATGGTGTGCACGCCTCCTGAGTCGGACTAGAAGTCCACTCCGAATACCTCTTCTCCGCCAGCTGCGTCTTGGAGCAGCCTCTGGGATAAGTTCAATTGCCCTGGGGGTTACGAAAAAATGATCCAATTTTGGAAAGTCGTATTCCTGGTCGTAATGCTGGTGAGTTACCGCCGCTCTGATATCCAACATTTATTTCCGGCTGTATGTAATAACACAAAAAAAAAATCTGGGCTAATAATGTAAGAAATAACACAATAACACAAAAAAAACAAAATACTGCAAAGTTGCTTAGGAGCTGGAAGCTGAGCTGCCATGTCTGTTGCTTAGGAGCTAGAAGCAGAGCTGCCATGTCTGTTGCTTAGGAGCTAGAAGCAGAGCTGCCATGTCTGTTGCTTAGGAGCTAGAAGCAGAGCTGCCATGTCTGTTGCTTAGGAGCTAGAAGCAGAGCTGCCATGTCTGTTGCTTAGGAGCTAGAAGCAGAGCTGCCATGTCTGTTGCTTAGGAGCTAGAAGCAGAGCTGCCATGTCTGTTGCTTAGGAGCTAGAAGCAGAGCTGCCATGTCTGTTGCTTAGGAGCTAGAAGCAGAGCTGCCATGTCTGTTGCTTAGGAGCTAGAAGCAGAGCTGCCATGTCTGTTGCTGAGGAGCTAGAAGCAGAGCTGCCATGTCTGTTGGCGCCATCTTACTGTCCTGACCAACTGAGGGTATTTTTGTGTTCCAGACCATATTGAGTGTGTTCCTTTCAATCAATGTTTTATCAACTCAGTAGACAGACTTTATATGGGCTTTTCTTTATAAAAGTAATAACGTTTTTTAAAAACTGAAAACAAAGCAAAGGATAGTCAAAACACATGTATTAAGTTACAATAAGGAGTCTGCATCTGTGTCTTAATCTAAGTAGATCCCAACTATTTAAAATCTTCACAGAGAAGGTTTTTAATGTTCAAAGTTCACCCACAGGCACCATCACAGGACAGGCCACTGACGTTAGCACTTTGAATATAATGGGATCACATTTGGGGGATACCTTAAGGATATTAGTCTGGTTGGATACTATATAAAACGTTAAAACAGACACAGACAGACACAGACATACAGACAGAGAGCGAGAGAGACAGACACAGAGAGAGAGAGAGACAGACACAGACAGACAGACAGACACAGACAGACAGAGAGAGAGACAGACACAGACCGACACACACACACACACACACACACACACACACACACAAACACACACAGACAGACAGACAGACACACAGACACACAGACAGACAGACAGACAGACAGACACACAGACAGACACACAGACAGACAGACACACAGACAGACAGACAGATAGGTCGCAACACTTACCCTGCTGCCTTCTTTAGCTGATGACGTGTCATCTGAAAGAAGAAGATGAAACAAGCTATAAAAAAAGGTAACAACTGCCAAGTCAATGAAGGGAGTAGAAAACATATTAAAAGCCAGAAAGACAGCAGGGAACACACTGTATGTGGAAAATGGCATTATGGACAGACAATGCAGTTTAGAATAACAACATAATTTAAATAGGTTTTTAAGCATCTGAATGTTCTACAGATGTAGGATCTTAAAAATTTAGCAGACGCTCACATCCAGAGCCACTTACAGCAGTGAGTGCATACATTTTCATACTGGTCCCCCCCATGGGAATCGAACCCACAACCCTGGAGTATCAGGCGCCATGCTCTACCAACTGAGCTACATGGGACCTTCATTTGAGCCAGTTTGCAACAGCAGGATAATAGTCAGCAAATGTAAATTATTACGTGGATTATAAATAACGGACATTTTTGTAGCGGTTGATACATTTTTATTCCCGAC
>NC_140012.1:43592724-43617724 GCF_964263955.1 Coregonus lavaretus | reverse complement strand
TATAAATCACTGCTAGGAAAATCCCCGCCTTATCTTAGCTCATTGGTCACCATAGCAGCACCCACCCGTAGTCTGCGCTCCAGCAGGTATATCTCACTGGTCATTCCCAAAGCCAACACCTCCTTTGGCCGCCATTCCTTCCAGTTCTCTGCTGCCAATGACTGGAACGAATTGCAAAAATCTCTGAAGCTGGAGACTCTTATCTCCCTCAATAACTGCACCTGTACACAGCCCATCTGAAATTAGCCCACCCAACTACCTCATCCCTATATTGTTATTTATTTTGCTCTTTTGCACCCCAGTATCTCTATTTGCACATAATCTCTTGCACATCTAGCATTCCAGTGTTAATACTATTGTAATTATTCTGCACTATAGCCTATTTATTGCCTTACCTCCATAACTTGCTACATTTGCACACACTGTATATATATTTTCTGTTGTATTTCTGACTTTATGTTTTTTTTTTTACCCCATATGTAACTCTGTGTTGTTTTTATTGCACTACTTTGCTTTATCTTGGCCAGGTCGCAGTTGTAAATGAGAACCTGTTCTCAACTGGCTTACCTGGTTAAATAAAGGTGAAATAAAAAAAAAAATGAATAAGTCCTCACAATGACGTCAATAGAATAGTAATTACAATACAATAGTATAACGCTATAGGCCAACAGCAGACGAAGAATGAGTTACAATTGTAAACATACTATATGATACTCCACCCACGGCCACAGTACAACAGTACCACACGTTCTGCATAATACCGCAAGCCCTCATACCGAAGCCAGTGAAGATGCTATCCTCTATCAATAACTACAGTGCCTTGCAAAAGTATTCTTCCCCCTTGGCGTTTTTCCTATTTTGTTGCATTACAACCTGTAATTTAAATTGATTTTTATTTGGATTACATGTAATGGACATACACAAAATAGTCCAAATTGGTGAAGTGAAATGTAAAAAAATAACATGTTTTCAAAAAATTATACAAAATAAATAACGGAAAAGTGGTGCGTGCATTTGTCACGACTTCCTCCGAAGCTGCCTCCCCTCCTTGTTCGGGGCAGGCTTCGGCGTTCGTCGTCACCGGCCTTCTAGCCACTGCCGCTCCTCATCTCATCATTCCATTTGTCTTGTCTTGTCAATTACACACACCTGGTTCATATTCCCCTCATTAGTACATGTATACGTGTTCCTTCTGCCCCCCTTGTCCTTGTGGGTGATTGTTATTTGTGAGTTGAGTGTAGCTCGGTTGAGCTACCCGTACCTTGTATTTCCGGTGTGCCTGTATTTTGTTGACGCTATCCAGCGGAACTGTGTCCTACGGAATAAACTCTGTATTCTGTGATTTAGCCTCCTGCGCCTGACTCCTTCAAATCACAAATTATAAAAAATAAATAACAGAAAAGTGGTGCGTGCATATGTATTCACCCCCTTTGCTATGAAGCCCCTAAATAAGATCTGGTACAACCAATTACCTTCAGAAGTCACATAATTAGTTAAATAAAGTCCACCTGTGTGCAATCTAAGTGTCACATGATCTGTCACATGATCTCAGTAAATATACACCTGTTCTGAAAGGCCCCAGTGTCTGCAACACCACTAAGCAAGGGGCACCACCAAGCAAGCGGCACCATGAAGACCAAGGAGCTCTCCAAACAGGTAAGGGACAAAGTTGTGGAGAAGTACAGATCAGGGTTGGGTTATAAAAAAATATCAGAAACTTTGAACATCCCACGGAGCACCATTAAATCCATTTTTAAAAAATTGAAAAAATATGGCACCACAACAACAAACCTGCCAAGAGAGGGCCGCCCACCAAAACTCACGGACCAGGCAAGGAGGGCATTAATCAGAGAGACAACAAACAGACCAAAGATAACCCTGAAGGAGCTGCAAAGCTCCACAGCAGAGATTGGAGTATCTGTCCATAGGACCACTTTAAGCTGTACACTCCACAGAGCTGGGCTTTACGGAAGAGTGGGCAGAAAAAAGCCATTGCTTAAAGAAAAAAATAAGCAAACATGTTTGGTGTTTGCCAAAAGGCATGTGGGAGACTCCCCAAACATATGGAAGAAGGTACTCTGGTCAGATTAAGACTAAAATTGAGCTTTTTGGCCATCAAGGAAAACGCTATGTCTGGCGCAAACCCGAAACCTCTCATCGCCCCGAGAACACCATCCCCACAGGGAAGCATGGTGGTGGCAGCATCATGCTGTGGGGATGTTTTTCATCGGCAGGGACTGGGAAACTGGACAGAATTGAAGGAATGATGGATGGCGCTAAATACAGGGACATTCTTGAAGGAAACCTGTTTCAGTCTTCCGGAGATTTGAGACTGAGACAGAGGTTCAAATTCCAGCAGGACAATGACCCTAAGCATACTGCTAAAGCAACACTTGAGTGGTTTAAGGGGAAACATTTAAAATGTCTTGGAATGGCCTAGTTAAAGCCCAGACTTCAATCCAATTGAGAATCTGTGGTATGACTTAAAGATTGCTGTACACCAGCGGAACCCATCCAACAGCTGGAGCAGTTTTGCATTGAAGAATGGGCAAAAATCCCAGTGGCTAGATGTGCCAAGCTTATAGAGACATACCCCAAGAGACTTTCAGCTGTAAATTCTGCAAAAGGTGGCTCTACAAAGTATTGATTTGGGGGGTGAATAGTTATGCACGCTCCTGTTTTCTGTTTTTTTTTGTCTTATTTATTGTTTGTTTCACAAGAAAAAATATTTTGCATCTTCAAAGTGGTAGGCATGTTGTGTAAATCAAATGATACAAACCCCCCAAAAATCTATTTTAATTCCAGGTTGTAAGGCAACAAAATAGAAAAAATGCCAAGGGGGGTGAATACTTTCGCAAGCCACTGTATCTGTAACGTGTATTGTGACAATTGTTCACAAATGCACTACAGATAGTTTGATTTTGTTTATTACATTAAGAATATAATATTATTTATTTATTTTTCCAGAAGAATATTCAGTTGTGGCACGTCGAATAAGATAAATATTAAGATATAAATTTCACACATGACAGGTAACATTGTGTCATAACACCTTTGTTAGCTAACAGGCCTGTGGATTAATGACTGTTGCGTGTATTGTGACACCTTCTAAAAATAAATGTACCACAAATACAGTTTGTCAATCTGAACAAGCTTCCTCATTGGTCAGTCAGCATTAACACTGTCACAGAGACATAGTCCAGTAGCCCCTCTGATGGTCCTATATTTAGAGAGAGAGGCCCACAGTGCTCGGAGAGAGAGAGAGAGAGAGAGAGAGAGAGAGAGAGAGAGAGAGAGAGAGAGAGAGAGAGAGAGAGAGAGAGAGAGACAGAGAGAGAGAGAGACAGAGAGAGGACCACAGTGCTCTGAGAGAGAGAGAGAGAGAGAGAGAGAGAGAGAGAGAGAGAGAGAGAGAGAGAGAGAACATAGTTCAGTAGCCCCTCTGATGATCGATGGTCCCATATTTTGAGAGAGAGAGAGACTCTTACGGTAGGTACACCTTCAGCTCATTCCTTTGCAGTAGTACTGTAGATTACTTTATCACTAACCTCAACTCAGTCTCTCAGAGCGTTCACAGTCAGCCCACTGACACCCTTATCAGATCACAGCAAAATCACAGTCTACTTGAACAGAGCAATACTTAATCATGAGGCATCAAAGCCAAAGGAACTGAATAATATTAAGAAATGCTATAGATGGAAGGAAAGTAGTGTAGAAACAACAAAAAACAATAAGGCAACAAATTCAAACTTTCTGGAAAAAACGTTTCACTGTAAAAGTGAAGGTGTAAACTTGGCACTAGAAAACCTAAACAGTATATTTGACCTCTCAGCTTCCCTATCAAATCTAAAAATGTCAAGCAGAAAAAGTAAGAAAAGAAACAACAATGACAAATGGTTTGATGAAGAATGCAAAAACCTAAGAAAATAAATTGAGAAACCTATCCAACCAAACCAAAAACATTCTCCAATTACATTGAAAGAACTACAGGACAAAATACAAACCCTCCAACCCAAAAAGGCCTGTGGTGTTGATGGTATCCTAAATTAAATGATAAAATATACAGAACGCAAATTCCAATTGGCTATACTTGAACTCTTTAACATCATCCTCCGCTCTGGCATCTTCCCCAATATTTGGAACCAAGGACTGATCAACCCAATCCACAAAAGTGGAGACAAATCTGACCCCAATAACTACCGTGGTATATGCATCAACAGCAACCTTGGGAAAATCCTCTGCATTATCATTAACGGCAAACTCGTACATTTCCTCAGAGAAAACAATATACTGAGAAAATGTCAAATTGGCTTTTTACCAAATTACCGAACGACAGACCACGTATTCACCCTGCACACCCTAATTGACAAACAAACAAACCAAAACAAAGGCAAAGTCTTCTCATGCTTTGTTGATTTCAAAAAAGCTTTTGACTCAATTTGGCATGAGGGTCTGCTATACAAATTGATGGAAAGTGGTGTTGGGGGAAAAACATACGACATTATAAAATCCATGTGCACACACAACAAGTGTGCGGTTAAAATTGGCAAAAAAACACACATTTCTTTCCACAGGGCCGTGGGGTGAGACAGGGATGCAGCTTGAGCCCCACCCTCTTCAACATATATATCAACGAATTGGCGAGGGCACTAGAACAGTCTGCAGCACCCGGCCTCACCCTTCTCGAATCTGAAATCAAATGTCTACTGTTTGCTGATGATCTGGTGCTTCTGTCCCCAACCAAGGAAGGCCTACAGCAGCACCTAGATATTCTGCACAGATTCTGTCAGTAAGACAAACATAATGGTGTTCCAAAAAAGGTCCAGTTGCCAGGACCACAAATACAAATTCCATCTAGACAGCGTTGCCCTAGAACACACAAAAAACTATACATACCTCGGCCTAAACATCAGCGCCACAGGTAACTTCCACAAAGCTGTGAACGATCTGAGAGACAAGGCAAGAAGGGCCTTCTATGCCATCAAAAGGAACATAAATGTCGACATACCAATCAGGATCTGGCTAAAAATACTTGAATCAGTTATAGAACCCATTGCCCTTTATGGTTGTGAGGTCTGGGGTCCACTCACCAACCAAGAATTCACTAAATTGGACAAACACCAAATTGAGACTCTGCATGCAGAATTCTGCAAAAATATCCTCAGTGTACAACAAAAAACACCAAATTATGCATGCAGAGCAGAATTAGGCCAATACCCGCTAATTATCAAAATCCAGAAAAGAGCCGTTAAATTCTACAACCACTTAAAAGGAAGTGATTCCCAAACCTTCCATAACAAACCAATCACCTACAGAGAGATGAACTTGGGGAAGAGTCCCCTAAGCAAGCTGGTCCTGGGGCTCTGTTCACAAACACAAACAGACCCCATAGAGCCCCAGGACAACAACACAATTAGACCCAACCAAATCATGAGAAAACAAAAAGAGAATTACTTGACACATTGGAAAGAATTTACAAAAAAACAGAGCAAACTAGAATGCTATTTGGCCCTAAACAGAGAGTACACAGTGGCAGAATACCTGACCACTGTGACTGACCCAAAATTAAGGAAAGCTTTGACTATGTACAGACACAATGAGCATAGCCTTGCTATTGAGAAATGCCGCCGTAGGCAGACCTGGCTCTCAAGAGAAGACAGGCTATGTGCACACTGCCCACAAAATGAGGTGGAAACTGAGCTGCACTTCCTAACCTCCTGCCAAATGTATGACCATATTAGAGACACATATTTCCCTCAGATTACAGCGATCCACAAAGAATTCGAAAACAAACCCAATTTTGATAAACTCCCTTATCTACTGGGTGAAAAACCACAGTGTACCATCACAGCAGCAAGATGTGACCTGTTGCCACAAGAAAAGGGCAACCAGTGAAGAACAAACACCATTGTAAATACAACCCATATGTATGTTTATTTATTTTCCCATTTGTACTTTAACTATTTGCACATTGTTACAACACTGTATATAGACATAATATGACGTTTGAAATGTCTTTATTATTTTGAAACTTCTGAGTGTAATGTTTACTGTTAATATTTATTGTTTATTTCACTTTTGTTTATTAACTACTTCACTTGCTTTGGCAACGTTAACATACGTTTCCCATGCCAATAAAGCCCTGAAATTGCTTTGAGAGAGAGAGAGAGAGAGAGAGAGAGAGAGGCCCACAGTGCTTTGAGAAAGAGAGAGAGATAGAGAGAGAAAGAAAGAAAGAAAGAAAGAAAGAAAGAAAGAAAGAAAGAAAGAAAGAAAGAAAGAAAGAGACAGAGACAGAGAGGTCCACAGTGCTTTCAGCAGCCTAAACATAGAAGAGGAGGATAGGATAAAGTGCTCCACTGACATCCCTTACACACACATACGCACACACACACGCACACACACACACACGCACACACGCACACACACACACACACATACGCACACACACACACGCACACAAGGATAAACATTCTCCTACAAAATATACACTAACATCCTTGTCACACGAGAGTAGGCTACCATCCCGTCACAAAACAAGCAACTCCTCTCCTGTATCATCCCGGGTGAGTAGTAGGATAAGTAGCCACGTTTCAGATCTCATGCATTTAGCATACACAGTGTTGGGGAGTTGTAGTTCAACTAGTATTTGAAATGTAGCATACACAGTGTTGGGAGTTGTAGTTCAACTAGTATTTGAAATGTAGTTTAGGAAGGTTCAATCAGGAAGGCTGGTCTGAATGGTTTGTCACTTTTAAATTCATATAGTCAGCACAATATTATTCACATCGCTTCCTATCTTTCCTCATCAGCGTAGCATGTTAGTGTCTACACAGTTACCTCATAAGCATAGCATTTATTTATAGGGTAGCGTTTATAATGTTACCTCATCAGTATAGCTGGTATTTATATGGTGGTGTTATAATCAAATAAAATCAAATGTTATTCAATGCAAATAGTCCGGGTAGCCATGATTAGCTGAATGTTACCTCATCAGCATAGCAGGTATTTATATGGTGGTGTCATAATGTTACCTCATCAGCAAAGCGTCTAATGTCTCTCCTCTTTTACTATTAGCAAGCATGCGTCATGTCATTCACCTATTAACTTCAGCCCACTAAGGCAGTTCCTCCTGTATGGAGGAGTGGGCCAAAATCCCTGCTGCAGTGTGTGCAAACCTGGTCAAGACCTACAGGAAATGTATGATCTCTGTAATTGCAAACAAAGGTTTCTGTACCAAATATTAAGTTCTGCTTTTCTGATGTATCAAATACTTATGTCATGCAATAAAATGCTAATTAATTACTAAAAAATCATACAATGTGATTTTCTGGATTTTTGTTTTAGATTCCGTCTCTCACAGTTGAAGTGTACCTATGATTAAAAAAAAAAATTACAGACCTCTACATGCTTTGTAAGTAGGAAAACCTGCAAAATCGGCAGTGTATCAAATATTTGTTCTCTCCACTGTACCTGAAATAACTGGTTGATACATGGAACTAGGAAGTACTGAATTGAGTGAAGTGTATAAATAGGGGCACTGCTTTGCCCCAAAATGTTAAATAGAATTCTAATATTCTTAAATAGAATTCTAATATTCTTAAATAGAATTGTATGGGAAAGCCGTAAATTCTTGGTGCTTTTCTCTGTATGAATGTTTTAACAGTGTATTTCTTCTTGATGTTTTTAGTGATTATTTTTTGTCTGCTGATATACAGTTGAAGTCGGAAGTTTACATACACCTTAGCCAAATACATTTAAACTCCGTTTTTCCACAATTCCTGACATTTTATCCTAGTAAAAGTCCCTGTCTTAGGTCAGTTAGGAACACCACTTTATTTTAAGAATGTGAAATGTCAGAATAATAGTAGAGAGAATAATTTATTTCAGCTTTTATTTCTTTCATCACATTCCCAGTGGGTCAGAAGTTTACATACAGTCAATTAGTATTTGGTAGCATTGCCTTTAAATTGTTTAACTTGGGTCAAACGTTTCGGGTAGACTTCCACAAGCTTCCCACAATAAGTTGGGTGAATTTTGGCCCATTCCTCCTGACAGAGCTGGTGTAACTGAGTCAGGTTTGTAGGCCTCCTTGCTCGCACACACTTTTTCAGTTCTGCCCACAAATGTTCTATAGGATTGAGGTCAGGGCTTTGTGATGGCCACTCCAATACCTTGACTTTGTTGTCCTTAAGCAATTTTGCCACAACTTTGGAAGTATGCTTGGGGTCATTGTCCATTTGGAAGACCCATTTGCAACCAAGCTTTAACTTCCTGACTGATGTCTTGAGATGATGCTTCAATATATCCACATAATTCTCCTTCCTCATGATGCCATCTATTTTGTGAAGTGCACCAGTCCCTCCTGCAGCAAAGCACCCCCACAGCATGATACCACCTCCCCCATGCTTCACGGTTGGGATGGTGTTCTTCGGCTTGCAAGCGTCCCCCTTTTTCCTCCAAACATAACGATGGTCATTATGGCCAAACGGTTCTATTTTTGTTTCATCAGACCAGAGGACATTTCTCCAAAAAGTACAATATTTGTCCCCATGTGCAGTTGCAAACCGTAGCAGTGGCTTCTTCCTTGCTGAGCGGCCTTTCAGGTTATGTCGATTTAGGACTCGTTTTACTGTGGATACAGATAATTCTGTACCTGTTTCCTCCAGCATCTTCACAAGGTCCTTTGCTGTTGTTCTGGGATTGATTTGCACATTTCGCACCAAAGTACATTCATCTCTAGGAAACAGAACGCGTCTCCTTCCTGAGTGGTATGACGGCTGCGTGGTCCCATGGTGTTTATACTTGCATTCTATTGTTTGTACAGATGAATGTGGTACCTTCAGGCGTTTGGAAATTGCTCCCAAGGATGAACCAGGTCTTGGCTGATTTCTTCTGATTTTCCCATGATGCCAAGCAAAGAGACACTGAGTTTGAAGGTAGGCCTTGAAATACATCCACAGGTACCCCTCCAATTGACACAAATTATGTCAATTAGCCTATCAGAAGCTTCTAAAGTCATGACATCGTTTTCTGGAATTTTCCAAGCTATTTAAAGGCAAAGTCAACTTAGTGTATGTAAACTTCTGACCCACTAGAATTGTGATACAGTGAATTATAAGTGAAATAACCTGTCTGTAAACAATTGTTGGAAAAATTACTTGTGTCATGCACAATGTAGATGTCCTAACCGACTTGCCAAAACTATAGTTTGTTAACAAGAAATGTGCGGAGTGGTTGAAAAACGAGTTTTAATGACTCCAAGTGTATGTAAAGTGAATGTAAACTTTCCGACTTCAACCGTATGCTTCAGGGTTGTTGAGTCTAAGAAGAATGTAGGATCAGTCCAACTGTTGTTTAATTCTGATGTAGATTTTCATAGAAGCTTTTAAAATTGTAGATTTTCATAGAAGCTTTTAAAATTGTCATTAATCACGTTGCTGTTTCTAATTACCACATTTGTATCTTTATCTTTTACAAATTTAAGCTGACATTTGGAATTGTTTTAAGATGGTCATACAAATGCCCATTTAGCTATTTGATTTTGAATTTTAGGACCCTTTTAGGACCCCTTTAGGACCCCTTCCCAAAAATATATAAAAAATTATTATTATAAAAAATATATAATTTTTTTAAAATTGAATTTACAACTACAGCCCATAGAAACAATTAACTAACTAAATAACACATTCATTCATAAATGGCAAAAAATACATAAAGAATAGGGTTTTGAAGTGGCTTCCTTATATCTAGAGATCATGGATAAGAAAGCTCAGGAAATATATATATATACACACTTAAAAATGTCCTTGTTTTAGAAAGAAAAGCATTTTTTTTGTCCATTAAAATAACTTCAAATTGATCAGAAATACAGTGTAGACATTGTTAATGTTGTAAATTGCCTCACAGGTCCTTAACTGGCAGCTTCATTAAATAGTACCCGCAAAACACCAGTCTCAACGTCAACAGTGAAGAGGCGACTCAGGGATGCTGACCTTCTAGGCAGAGTTGCAAAGAAAAAAGCCATATATCAGACTGGCAAATAAAAACTTAAGATGGGCAGTTTGCACTGTTCTGTGAAGGGAGTAGTACACAGCGTTGTACGAGATCTTCAGTTTCTTGGCAATTTCTCGCATGGAATAGCCTTCATTTCTCACAACAAGAATAGACTGACGAGTTTCAGAAGAAAGTTGTTTGTTTTCTGGCCATTTTGAGCCTGTAATCGAACCCACAATTGCTCAATTGTAAGTGCTGTTATTGTGAAGTGGAAAATATCTAGGAGCAACATTGGCTCTTCTGCAAAATGGTAGGACACACAAGCCATTTCCAAGCTCACAGAATGCGAATAGCGGAGGCTCCGCAATTACATCTCACCCTCCATACGGAACCTCTGACCACAATTACGGATCAAGCATAAATTGGCTTTAAGGTGTCCACTGAATGATAAACTATATATACAGCAGTATGTGGAAACCCCTTCAAAATGAGTGGATTCGGCTATTTTAGCCACAGCCTTTGCTGACAGGTGTATAAAATCGAGCCCACAGCCATGCAATCTCCATAGACAAACATTGGCAGTAGAATGGCCTTACTGAAGGGCTCAGTGACTTTCAACTTGGCACCGTCATAGGGATGCCACCTTTCCAACAAGTCAGTTCGTAACATTTCTGCCCTGCTAGAGCTGCCCCGGTCAACTGTAAGTGCTGTTATTGTGAAGTGGAAACGTCTAGGAGCAACAACGGCTCAGCGGCGAAGTGGTAGGCCACACAAGCTCACAGAACGGGACCGCCGAGTGCTGAAGTGCGTAGTGCGTAAAATTGGTTTATCCTCGGTTGCAACACTCACTACCGAGTTCCAAACTTCCTCTGAAAGCAACGTCAGCACAAGAACTGTTAATCAGGAGCTTCATGAAATTGATTTCCATGGCCGAGCAGCCGCACACAAGCCTAAGATCACCATGCACAATGCCAAGCGTCGACTGGAGTGGTGTAAACCTTGACGCCATTGGACTCTGGAGCAGTGGAAACATGTGCATTCTGTTTCTTGTCATTCAGTTAAGCCTATACAGTGAGGGAAAAAAGTATTTGATCCCGTGCTGATTTTGTACGTTTGCCCACTGACAAAGAAATGATCAGTCTATAATTTTAATGTTAGGTTTATTTGAACAGTGAGAGACAGAATAACAACAACAAAAATCCAGAAAAACGCATGTCAAAAATGTTATAAATTGATTTGCATTTTAATGAGGGAAATAAGTATTTGACCCCATCTCAATCAGAAAGATTTCTGGCTCCCAGGTGTCTTTCATACAGGTAACGAGATGAGACTAGGAGCACACTCTTAAAGGGAGTGCTCCTAATATCAGTTTGTTACCTTTATAAAAGACATCTGTCCACAGAAGCAATCAATCAATCAGATTCCAAACTCTCCACCATGGCCAAGACCAAAGAGCTCTCCAAGGATGTCAGGGACAAGATTGTAGACCTACACAAGGCTGGAATGGGCTACAAGACCATCGCCAAGCAGCTTGGTGAGAAGGTGACAACAGTTGGTGCGATTATTCGCAAATGGAAGAAACACAAAATAACTGTCAATCTCCCTCGTCCTGGGGCTCCATGCAAGATCTCACCTCGTGGAGTTGCAATGATCATGAGAACGGTGAGGAATGAGCCCAGAACTACACGGGAGGATCTTGTCAATGATCTCAAGGCAGCTGGGACCATAGTCACCAAGAAAACAATTGGTAACACACTACACCGTGAAGGACTGAAATCCTGCAGCGCCCGCAAGGTCCCCCTGCTCAAGAAAGCACATATACAGTGGGGAAGAAAAGTATTTAGTCATTCACCAATTGTGCAAGTTCTTCCACTTAAAAATATGAGAGAGGCCTGTTATTTTCATCATAGGTACACGTCAACTATGACAGACAAAATGAGGGAAAAAATTGTAGGATTTTTAATGAATTTATTTGCAAAAAATATCACTGAAAATTAAAAAATATTGAGTTTTGAATCAAGCAGACGATTTTATCCAAAAGCGATATACAGTCATGTGTGCATATATTTTGCATATGGGTATGCCCCACTACCCGTAACGTTGCAAGCGCCATGCTCTACCAACTGAGCCACACAGAACCACTGAATACACTGAAAACTACTACGCCGGGTTGCCAAGCACATTGAACTTGACATTTAAAGGTTGAGTAACATGACGCGACCAGGGGCAGGGCATTTCACACAACAGTTGTGATACAACATTTACATTTTGATATGTTTCACGATCGTTTACGAACGAGAAGGACCAAGGCGCAGCGTGATATGCATTCATATTTATTTACACGACAAAACAACAAACGAAACGTGGTAGCAAACAACCTTACACGGAACAAGATCCCACAACTAACAGGTGCCAAAAGGCTGCCTAAGTATCGGTCCCCAATCAGAGACAACGAGCTACAGCTGAGAACCGGCCAACATAGATCTGCACACGCGATCTAAAACATAGAAATCAAACATAGCAACACACAACATGGAAAATACACACCCTGACTCAACAAATACAAGTCCTCAGAGTCAGGGCGTGACATACACAATCGTGTGTACAGTGCATTTGGAAAGTATTCAGACCCCTTCCCTTTTTCCACATTTAGTTAAGTTACAGCCTTATTCTAAAATTGATTTTTAAAAATATATTCTCATCAATCTAAACACAATACCCCATAATGACAAAGCGAAAAATAAAAACAGAAATACCTTATTTACATAAGTATTCAGACCCTTTGCTCTGAAACTCAAAATTGAGGTCAGCTGCATCCTGTTTCCATCGATCATCCTTGAGATGTTTCTACAACTTGATTGGAGTCCAACTGTGGTAAATTCAATTGATTGGACATGATTTAGAAAGGCACACACCTGTCTATATAACGTCCCACAATTGAGAGTGCATGTCAGAGCAAAAACCAAACCATGAGGTCGAAGGAATTGTCTGTAGCGCTCCAAGACAGGAATGTGTTGAATCATTGATCTGGGGAAGGGTACCAAATAAATTCTGCAGCACTGAAGGTCCCCAAGAACACAGTGGCCTCCATCATTCTTAAATGGAAGAAGTTAGGAACCACCAAGACTCTTCCTAGAGCTGGCCGCCCGGCCAAACTGTGCAATCGGGTAGAAGGGCCTTGGTCAGGGAGGTGACCAAGAACCCGATGGTCACTCTGACAGAGTTCCAGAGTTACTCTGTGGAGATGGGAAAACCTTCCAGAAGGACAACCATCTCTGCAGCACTCCACCAATCAGGCCTTTATGGTAGAGTTGCCTGACAGAAGCCACTCCTCAGTAAAAGGCACATGACAGCCCACTTGGAATTTGCAAAAAGGCACCTAAAGACTCTCAGACCATGAGAAACAAGATTCTCTGGTCTGATGAAACCAAGATTGAACTCTTTGGCCTTTGGCCTGAATGCCAAGCGTTACATCTAGAGAAAACCTGGCACCATCCCTACGGTTAAGCATGGTGGTGTCAGCCTCATGCTGTGGGGATGTTTTTCAGCGGCAGGGACTGGGAGACTAGTCAGGATTGAGGGAAAGATGAACAGAGCAAAGTACAGAGAGAGATCCTTGATGAAAACCTGCTCCAGAGCGCTCAGGACCTCAGACTGGGGAGAAGGTTCACCTTCCAACAGGACAACGAGCCTAAGCACACAGCCAAGACAACGCAGGAGTGGCTTCGGGACAAGTCTCTGAATGTCCTTGAGTGGCCCAACCAGAGCCCGGACTTGAACCCGATCGAACATCTCTGGAGAGACCTGAAAATAGCTGTGCAGCAACGCTCCCCATCCAACCTGACAGAGCTTGAGAGGATCTGCAGAGAAGAATGGGAGAAACTCCCCAAATACAGGTGTGCCAAGCTTGTAGCGTCATACCCAAGAAGACTCGAGGCTGTAATCGCTGCCAAAGGTGTGTAAAGGGTCTGAATACTTATGTAAATATGTTATTACATTTTATTTTGTTTTAATACGTTTGCTAAAATTACTAAAAACCTGTTTTTGCTTTGTCATTATGGGGTATTGTGTGTAGGTTGATGAGGGGAAAAAACAATTTAATACATTTTAGAATAAGGCTGTAACGTAAGAAAATGTGGAAAAATTCAAGGGGTCTGAATACTTTCAGAATGCACTGTATTTACTGTGTGATTTCACCTTAAAATGCCTGTCTGGTAACCCCAGGCCAATCTAGCTGTACACAATGTACTATACTCCACACACACACACACACAGTGCATTCAGTGGGCCATGTGATAATGCACTATAGTCGATAATGGGGACAAACACTGCGCAACATCAACAACACTCTCTGTCACACACACACACAGAGAGCCTTTTCACAGCCAGAAACCAGTGTTCCACAGTCAGCTGGCCCTAATGTGCAAAATACTTGCCAGGCCAGCTCCATCGATCTAGAGAGACACACACTAGGCCGTTTATACCGTATATCGGGGTATTCCGATTAATACCGATGGTATGATTTTCAATACCATTAAAAAAATTATAAATATATACAGTGGGGGAAAAAAGTATTTAGTCAGCCACCAATTGTGCAAGTTCTCCCACTTAAAAGGATGAGAGAGGCCTGTAATTTTCATCATAGGTACACGTCAACTATGACAGACAAAATGAGAAAAAAAAACACAAAATCTCACGATACATGGCCCCATTCATTCTTTCCTTTACACGGATCAGTCGTCCTGGTCCCTTTGCAGAAAAAACAGCCCCAAAGCATGATGTTTCTACCCCCATGCTTCACAGTAGGTATGGTGTTCTTTGGATGCAACTCAGCATTCTTTGTTCTCCAAACACGACGAGTTGAGTTTTTACCAAAAAGTTATATTTTGGTTTCATCTGACCATATGACATTCTCCCAATCCTCTTCTGGATCATCCAAATGCACTCTAGCAAACTTCAGACGGGCCTGGACATGTACTGGCTTAAGCAGGGGGACACGTCTCGCACTGCAGGATTTGAGTCCCTGGCGGCGTAGTGTGTTACTGATGGTAGGCTTTGTTACTTTGGTCCCAGCTCTCTGCAGGTCATTTACTAGGTCCCCCCGTGTGGTTCTGGGATTTTTGCTCACCGTTCTTGTGATCATTTTGACCCCACGGGGTGAGATCTTGCGTGGAGCCCCAGATCGAGGGAGATTATCAGTGGTCTTGTATGTCTTCCATTTCCTAATAATTGCTCCCACAGTTGATTTCTTCAAACCAAGCTGCTTACCTATTGCAGATTCAGTCTTCCCAGCCTGGTGCAGGTCTACAATTTTGTTTCTGGTGTCCTTTGACAGCTCTTTGGTCTTGGCCATAGTGGAGTTTGGAGTGTGACTGTTTGAGGTTGTGGACAGGTGTCTTTTATACTGATAACAAGTTCAAACAGGTGCCATTAATACAGGTAACGAGTGGAGGACAGAGGAGCCTCTTAAAGAAGAAGTTACAGGTCTGTGAGAGCCAGAAATCTTGCTTGTTTGTAGGTGACCAAATACTTATTTTCCACCATAATTTGCAAATAAATTCATTAAAAATCCTACAATGTGATTTTCTGGATATTTTTTTCTCAATTTGTCTGTCATAGTTGACGTGTACCTTTGATGAAAATTACAGGCCTCTCTCATCTTTTTAAGTGGGAGAACTTGCACAATTGGTGGCTGACTAAATACTTTTTTCCCCCACTGTATATATATATACACAGTACCGTTCAAAAGTTTGGGGTCACTTAGAAATGTCCTTGTTTTCGAAAGAAAAGCAAATGTTTTGTCCATTAAAATAACATCAAATTGATCAAAAATACAATGTAGACATTGTTAATGTTGTAAATGGCTATTGTAGCTGGAAACGGCTGATTTTTAATGGAATATCTACATAGGCGTACAGAGGCCCATTATCATTAACAATCAGTCCTGTGTTCCAATGGCACGTTGTGTTTGCTAATCCAAGTTTATCATTTTAAAAGGCTAATTGATCATTAGAAAACCATTTTGCAATTATGTTAGCACAGCTGAAAACTGTTGTGCTGATTAAAGAAGAAATAAAACTGGCCTTCTTGAGACTAGTTGAGTATCTGGAGCATCAGCAATTGTGGGTTCAATTACAGGCTCAAAATGGCCAGAAACAAATAACTTTCTTCTGAAACTCGTCAGTCTACTCTCATTCTGAGAAATGAAGGCTATTCCATGCGAGACATTGCCAAAAACTGAACATCTCGTACAACGCTGTGTACTATTTCCTTCACAGAACAGCGCAAACTGGCTCTAACCAGAATAGAAAGAGGAGTGGGAGGCCCCGGTGCACAACTGAGCAAGAGGACAAATACATTAGTGTGTCTAGTTTGAGAAAGAGACGCCTCACAGGTCCTCAACTGGCAGCTTCATTAAATAGTACCTGCAATACACCAGTCTCAAAGTCAACAGTGAAGAGGCGACTCCGGGATGCTGACCATCTTAATCCAAGATGGCATAGAAGTGCGGTCGTGTATTGTGTTGTGTCCTCGTGTAAATAGTCTGTTTTTTTGTATTTTTGTATTTTATTCGTATATATCTCAGTTTCCATCCTTTAATTAAATATACTTTCCTGCATCCTGCCTCAATGTGGAACAGATTCTATTATTATTATTTTTTAAATCAAGAACCTACGGCTGAAACTAGCCAGCTAGCAAGCTACTTGCTATTAGCCACCTTTAGCGGTCTTCACCACTGTCCTTGGCCTGCACTACCTACTAGCCAGCTCTAGTCTGGACAATTATCGGCCAGTCTGCACAACGTGCTATCGACCCAGAGCATATCGGATTTTCTGCCGGAATCACTGAATCACTGGACCTTAACACCGGACCATCGCAACTAGCTAGCTGCAACCAAATGGCTGTTGTTGGCTAATATCCACTTTCCGACGTACCAGTTAGCATTGAGCTAGCCTCGAGCCAGGCCCATCTCCCGCCTATCTACCTCTCTGTCAACCGGACGGGACCTCCTAGTGTCGACACGGAGCCCTGCCAATCCATCATGTCTGGTCTGCCGACGTAATCGTCTGATGTGGTTTCAACAGGCTTCCCGTTGCGACGACCACGAAGATACATCTGCTATTCCCGGCCCGCTAGCACGTGCAATCAACAGCCGTGCCTCCTGCTCGCCTGTGCTTTAGCAGCCTACGATCTGCTCCCAGACTTACTTAGTGCTGTTCACTGGACCTTATGATCACTCAGCTACACAGCTAATGCCTGCTGGACTGTTCCTTTACACGGTACCCCATCCTGTTTATCTGTTTAGCCTCAGCCCAAACTTTCATCGCCATTACCAGTTGTTGTCTTAGCCCTCTCGAATAACACCTGTGATTACATTATGCCTCTCTCCCATGTCAATATGCCTAGCCTATTGCTGTTTGGGTTAGTTCTTATTATACAATTTCACTGTAGAGCCCCAAGTTCAGCTCAACAAGCCTCAGAGCGCTCATTTGTCCCACCCCCCATACACGTGGAGACCGGCTCAATCAGTACTTCCAGTGATACTCTCTCTTTCATAGTTACCCAATGCTTAGGTGTACCTCCACTGTACTCATATCCTTCCATATCCTTGTCTGTACATAATGCCCTGAATCTATTCTACAATGCCCGGAAATCTTCCCCCTTTCTCTGTACCCAACGCACTAGAAGACCAGTTCTTAAAGCCTTTAGCCGTATCCTTATGCTATTCCTTCTCTGTTCCTCTGGTGATGTAGAGGTTAACCCAGGACCTGTAGCCCCCAGTATCACTCCTATCCCCCAGGCGCTATCATTTGTTGACTTCTGTAACCGTAAAAGCCTTGGTTTCTTGGATGTTAACCTCAGAAGTCTCCTCCCCAAGTTTGAGTTATTCACTGCGTTAGCACACTCTGCCAACCCTGATGTTCTAGCAGTGTCTGAATCTTGGCTTAGGAAGTCCACCAAAAATTCAGAAATGTCCATTCTGAACTACAACATTTAGTAGAGTTGCAATCTACTGTAGAGATAGCCTGCAGAGCTCTATCATACTATCCAGGTCTGTGCCCAAACAGAGCTTCTACTAAAAATCCACCTTTCCAGAAATAAGTCTCTCACTGTTGCCGCTTGCTACAGACCCCCCTCAGCCCCCAGTTGTGCCCTGGACACCATATGTGAATTGCTTGCCCCCCATCTATCCTCAGAGTTCGTACTGTTGGTGACCTAAACTGGGATATGCTTAACACCCCGGCCGTCCTACAATCTAAACTAGATGCCCTCAATCTCACACAAATTATCAAGGAACCTACCAGGTACAACCCTAAATCCGTAAACATGGGCACCCTCATAGATATCATCCTGACTAATTTACCCTCTAAATACAACTCCGCTGTCTTCAACCAGGATCTCAGCGATCACTGCCTCATTGCCTGCATCCGTAATGGGTCCGCGGTCAAACGACCACCCCTCATCACTGTCAAACGCTCCCTAAAACACTTCAGCGAGCAGGCCTTTCTAACTGACCTGGCCCGGGTATCCTGGATGGATATTGACCTCATTCCGTCAGTAGAGGATGCCTGGATGTTCTTCAAAATAAGCATGCCCCATTCAAAAAATTCAGAACTAAGAACAGATATAGCCCCTGGTTCACCCCAGACTTGACTGCCCTTGACCAGCACAAAAAATCCTGTGGCGTACTGCATTAGCATCGAACAGCCCCCGCGATATGCAACTTTTCAGGGAAGTCAGGAACCAATATACACAATCAGTTAGGAAAGCAAAGGCTAGCTTTTTCAAACAGAAATGTGCATCCTGTAGCACTAACTCCAAAGGTCCATGGAGAATAAGAGCACCTTCTCCCAGCTACCCACTGCACTGAGGCTAGGAAACACTGTCACCACCAATAAATCTACAATAATCGAGAATTTCAATAAGATTTTTGCTACGGCTGGCCATGCATTCCACCTGGCTACCCCTACCCCGGCCACCAGCTCTGCACCCTACGCTGCAACTTGCCCATGCCCTCCCCGCTTCTCCTTCACCAAATTTCAGATAGCTGATGTCCTGAAAGAGCTGCCCTCTTCACAGGGGGTGACACTCTAGATCCAAAATGTTACAGAGCTATATCCATCCTGCCCTGCCCGATGTGTCAAATCGGAGGGCCTGTTATCTGGACCTCTGGCAGTCTCTATGGGGGTGCCACAGGGTTCAATTCTTGGGCCGACTCTTTTCTCTGTGTATATCAATGATGTCGCTCTTGCTGCTGGTGACTCTCAGATCCACCTCTATGCAGACGACACCATTTTGTATACATCTGGCCCTTCACTGGACACTGTGTTAACAAACCTCCAAACGAGCTTCAATGCCATACAACACTCCTTCCGTGGCCTCCAACTGCTCTTAAACGCTAGTAAAACTAAATGCATGCTCTTCTATCGAACGCTGCTTGCACCCGTCCGCCTGACTAGAATCACTACTCTCGGCGGGTCTGACTTAGAATATGTGGACAACTACAAATACCTAGGTGTCTGGTTAGACCGTAAACTCTCCTTCCAGACTCACATTAAGCATCTCCAATCCAAAGTTACATCTAGAATCGGCTTCCTATTTCGCAACAAAGCCTCCTTCACTCATGCTGCCAAACATGCCATCGTAAAACTGACTATCCTACCGATCCTTGACTTCGGCGATGTCATTTACAAAATAGCTTCCAACACTCTACTCAGCAAATTGGATGTAGTCTATCACAGTGCCATCCGTTTTGTCTCCAAAGCCCCATACACTACCCACCATTGTGACCTGTACGCTCTCGTTGGCTGGCCCTCACTACATATTCGTCGCCAAACCCACTGGCTCCAGGTCATCTATAAATCACTTCTAGGCAAATCCCCGCCTTATCTTAGATCAAGAGAGAGAGTGTGGTGATGTAGTGTCCACAACTAAAGAATCACTGTGGAATCTGAATAGACATATCCCGAAAGCATGATCGTGTACTTACTCCATGCACATGCTAACAGAAAGGAATGACGTGGGTAGCAAGTTAAGTGTGTCATTGTAGCAAAGATCTCTTAAAAGTTTCGTTCATTTTAGTTCTATTAGCTATACAATAGGCCATCATTGATTTTGGCCCAATAGGCATATTACCTCTTTCAAGGAGCTTTCCGTTTTGATACGGTTATTTTACCTAAAATCCTTTAGGCCTTCCTCCAAAAAAAAAATATATATATATACACATCCTGCCCAGCCTGGCAAGAGTGGCCCGAAAGATGTTTAGCATCCCCAGTGATTCTCCGCTGCTGGCCTGCTCTCCAGGGCACCAACGCATGAGTCTAAAGCCACAGACTCTGGCCAACCTCGTGTTTCTAAAAATAAATTCAAAGGCACTGAGCCTAATAAGGCATTTTTTTGTTTAATTTAAGTAAGTCAAAGCCTATATGCACAATTAATAGACTGTAACGATTTAAAAACCACGAAATGTTGTTTAAATGCTGAGAGCTTAAATGTCCCTGCCAGCCTAGTGTGTCGTACTCGCAAATGCTTCAAAATGTATTTATTTTGTAGGCTATAGCCTTGAAATCATTTAAATAATATAGCCTAAATAATTCATTTCCTTCTTAGGCTCCCTGTCTGGCTCCTGACCTATTCAGAGTGTTTATATGCTGTTTAATACCACATGTAGCCTGTTTGAAATGACGAGCGCTTCTTACAGTCACCTTTTCCTGTTGTTTATTAAAATACTTTTCATTCAAATCCATATGGTTTGGTTTCAATACTTCAAAACCAAATGGTAGGTCCATGTAGTCACAAAAACAGAGGGGTGTTGGTTAAACGGTGATTTTAATGAATGGAGCCAATTTGGAGCTGCATTTTCTTTCCTGTTTTTTAGCGGAGCAGTTGGAAAGAAGGGACGTGGAACGCCGTCGCGGTGTGCAAGCACCTCTTCATGAGTGATGAGCGGGATTTCCCAACCGTGCTCACATACTCTGACACACACACACACACACACATACATACTGTAAACACACACACACACACACACACACACACACACATACATAAACACACACACACACATACATAAACACACACACACACACACACACACATACAGTGCATTCGGGAAAGTATTCAGACCCCTTGACTTTTTCCACATTTTATTACGTTACAGCCTTATTCTAAAATGGATTAAATAAATACAAATCCTCAGCAATCTACACACAATACCCCATAATGACAAAGCAAAAACAGGTTTTTAGAAATTTCTGCAAATTTATTAAAAATTAAAAACAGAAATACCTTATTTACATAAATATTCAGACCCTTTGCTATGAGACTCGAAATTGAGCTCAGGTGGATTCTGTTTCCATTGATCATCCTTGAGATGTTTATACAACTTGATTGGAGTCCACCTGTGGTAAATTCAATTGATTGGACATGATTTGGAAAGGCACACACCTGTCTATATTACGTCCCACAGATGTCAGAGCAAAAACTGAGCCATGAGGTCGAAGGAATTGTCCGTAGAGCTCCCGAGACCAGAAGGACAACCATCTCTGCAGCACTCCACCAATCAGGCCTTTAAGGTAGAGTGGGCAGATGGAAGCCACTCCTCAGTAAAAGGCACATGACAGCCCGCTTGGAGTTTGCCAACAGGCACCTAAAGACTCTCAGACCATGAGAAACAAGATTCTCTGGTCTGATGAAACCAAGATTGAACTCTTTGGCATGAATGCCAAGAGTCACGTCTGGAAGAAACCTGGCATCATGCTGTGGGGATGTTTTCCAGCGGCAGGGACTGGGAGACTAGTCAGGATCGAGGGAAAGATGAACAGAGCAAAGTACAGAGAGAGATCCTTGATGAAAACCTGCTCCAGAGCACTCAGGACCTCAGACTGGGGTGAAGGTTCACCTTCCAACAGGACAATGACCCTAAGCACACAGCCAAGACAACGCAGGAGTGGCTTCGGGACAAGTCTCTGAATGTCCTTGAGTGGCCCAGCCAGAGCCCGGACTTGAACCCGATCTAACATCTCTGGAGAGACCTGAAAATAGCTGTGCAGCGACGCTCCCCATCCAACCTGACAGAGCTTGAGAGGATCTGCAGAGAAGAATGGGAGAAACTCCCCCAAATACAGGTGTGCCAAGCTTGTAGCGTCATACCCAAGAAGACTCGAGGCTGTAATCGCTGCCAAAGGTGCTTCAACAAAGTACTGAGTAAAGGGTCTTAATACTTATGTAAATGTGATATTTCAGTTTTTTATGTTGAATAAATTAGCAAACATTTCTAAAAACCTGTTTTTGCTTTGTCATTATGGGGTATTGTGTGTAGATTGATGAGGGGAAAAAAACAACAATTTAATCAATTTTAGAATAAGGCTGTACTCTAACAAAATGTGGAAAAAGTCAAGGGGTCTGAATATAATCTGAAGGCACTTTACACACACACACACACACACACACACACACACACACACCGGTTCCCGCAGGATGGTTACGGTTGGACAGCGGTGACTCAGCAGTCAGTAAGTGTTGACCCGGTGTGGCCGTGGTTGTCCTCACTCCTGTGTGTGTGCCGGCGCGTGTGCCGACCCACGTGGTCGTGGTCAGCCTGACAGCCTGAATCGACTCGATCCTTTCTGATGGAGGCCCTGCAGTAGAATATACAGGGCCTTATGACAGCACAGTAGGGGATTCTGTTCTGCTTCACAAGCGTATCATTGTCTGTCTGTATGTGCTGCCGGCATCCAAATGAGCTGATAAACAACAACATCAGCTGCTTAGTGGGTACCAGTCTACCAGTCTACCAGTCTACCAGTATATCTACCAGTATACCAGTCTACCAGCCACCTAGTGGGTACCAGTATACCAGTCTACCAGCCACCTAGTGGGTACCAGTATACCAGTCTACCAGTATACCATCCTACCAGTATACCAGCCTACCAGCCTACCAGTCTACCAGTATACCAGCATACCAGTATACCAGCCTACCAGCATACCAGTCTACCAGTATACCATCCTACCAGTATACCAGTCTACCAGTCTACCAGTATACCAGTCTACCAGTCTACCAGTATATCATCCTACCAGTCTACCAGTCTACCAGTCTACCAGTATACCAGCCTACCAGTATACCAATCTAACAGTCTACCAATCTACCAGTCTACCAGCCTACCAGCCTACCAGTCTACCAATCTACCAATCTACCAGTCTACCAGTCTACCAGTCTACCAATCTACCAATCTACCAGTCTACCAGTCTACCAGTCTACCAGTCTACCAGTCTAGCCCAAACAGCTGCCTAGTGGGTACCAGTCTACCAGTATACCAATCTACCAGTCTACCAGTATACCAATCTACCAGTCTACCAGTCTACCAGTCTACCAGTCTAGCCCAAACAGCTGCCTAGTGGGTACCAGTCTACCAGTATACCAATCTACCAGTCTACCGGTCTACCAATCTACCAGTCTACCAGTCTACCAGTCTACCAGTCTACCAGTCTACCAGTCTAGCCCAAACAGCTGCCTAGTGGGTACCAGTCTACCAGTCTACCAATCTACCAGTCTACCAGTCTACCAGTCTACCAGTCTACCAGTCTACCAGTCTACCAATCTACCAGTCTACCAATCTACCAGTCTACCAGTCTACCAGTCTACCAGTCTACCAATCTACCAGTCTACCAATCTACCAGTCTACCAGTCTACCAGTCTACCAGTCTACCAGTCTACCAATCTACCAGTCTACCAGTCTACCAATCTACCAGTCTACCAATCTACCAGTCTACCAGTCTACCAGTCTACCAGTCTACCAGTCTACCAGTCTAGCCCAAACAGCTGCCTAGTGGGTACCAGTCTACCAGTCTACCAGTCTACCTAGTGGGTACCAGTCTACCAATCTACCAGTCTACCAATCTACCAATCTACCAGTCTACCAGTCTACCAGTCTACCAGTATACCTAGTGGGTACCAGTCTACCAGTCTACCAGTATACCTAGTGGGTACCAGTCTACCAGTCTACCAGTCTACCAGTCTACCAGTCTACCAGTCTACCAGCCATATGCAACAAAAGTTATATTTTAGGAGCACTGTGCGACTGGGAATCTAACAGATAATAGTTCTAGTAATGATAAAGCTTTGCTGTACCGTTGTTTCCGAGTGTCCTAGAGAAAAAGGCGAGTGCAGTTTCGATAGCATCATGGTTACACTATTACTACAGCGAAAACGGCTTGCTCATAGCCCAACCAGGTCAAAAGATCTGACCCATACTAACGGCTTGCTCATAGCCCAACCAGGTCAAAAGATCCGACCCATATTAACGGCTTGCTCATAGCCCAACCAGGTCAAAAGATCTGACCCATACTACACGGGCAACATTTTATCTTCCTATAGCGGATCGGCCGGGACCGTATTTTACATTCATAAACCATGTCGTGGGCCATTCTAAAACAACTTAGGCTTCATTAACCATTTGTTTACACTTTGTTCAGGCATGTTAACAACCTGGTAACTATTCCAATATATCCAAACATGTTGGGGGGCGCAGACAGAAAGGAAAGGGATATCTTCTTCAGGAAGTCAATTATCAATCAATTAATGACTGATCTCTTGCAGGTCATCACAAACCTGACGTTTTTAAAGATACCATTTTCTATGTAATGCATCTCAATGGGAAAATAGAATTTTTACACAATGTAGAAAACTGATATTTAACAAATGACTTTGTAATTTCAATGACAGGTATTCGTATCAACATTGTAGCTTTTATAATAAAACACATTTCTTTACAAGTGTTACATATTAGTTTCTAGAGCACAATGTGTGCTTCAAAAGCAGATAGAATTCATATAGGACCAAAATAGGCTGTATCTCAATCAATTTAAACAATTTTATTTTCAAAAATTGGGAGTACCAGTCCTACCAATGAAAAACATTATTTTAGAGCCATGCACACACACACACACACACACACACACACACACACACACACACACACACACACACACACACACAAAGAGT
>NC_140012.1:43538084-43592524 GCF_964263955.1 Coregonus lavaretus | reverse complement strand
GGAGTGTGTGTGTGTGTGTGTGTGTGTGTGAGTATTGGCCTGGATTACAGACTTGCTGACGTCAATAACATTCTCTCAATGGAGAACAGCTGGAGCTAATCAAACCCATATTCATAGTCTCAGAGTAGAAAAATTAAATAAAAAAATGTAGTGCTGATCTAGGATAAGATTAGCCTTTTAGATCATAATGAATAAGACCTGACCCTAGATCAGCACTCCAATTATAATTGTTTTTATAAAGTGTATCGAGGTGTGCATTTAAATGCACCTGAAATAAATTGTGATTGGATTTGAGGCCTTCACTCTTCCATCTTTCAATACCATCTGATCAGCAATCTGTCCAGTCCTTCACTCTCCCATCTTTAAATAGCATCCGATCAGCAATCTGTCCAGTCCTTCACTCTCCCATCTTTAAATAGCATCCGATCAGCAATCTGTCCAATCCTTCACTCTCCCATCTTTAAATAGCGTCTGTTCAGCAATCTGTCCAGGCCTTCACTCTCCCATCTTTAAATACCATCTGATCTAATGATTCTATTTTGTGATATTAAAGAAAAAGACAAATAATGACAGAAGCAATTGTTAATTAAATGTTTTGACAGTGTTTGTCTGTAAAAATTCTAGTGATTTTAGTTTTTTGGGGAAATGTACTGCCACGGCCCAATTATGGCAATATTGCTCTAGAAAGTCAACATTCTGTTGAATACATTATTTGGTTGGTGATAGAAGAACCACATCATCAGCATATAGTAGGTATTTTATCACTGTGTCAAATAGCGTGAGTCCTGGGGCTGCAGAATGGTCCAACAGGTCTGCTAATTCCTTGATATCAATCAATCAAATGTATTTATAAAGCACTATTTACATCAGTGGTTGTCACAAAGTGCTTATACAGAAACCGAGACTAAAACCACAAACAGCAGCAATGCAGATGTAGAAGCACGGTGGCTAGGAAAAAAACTCCCTAGAAAGGCAGAAACCTAGGAAGAAACCTAGAGAGGAACCAGGCTCTGAGGGGTGGCCAGTCCTCTTCTGGCCGTACTGGGTAGAGAGGAACCAGGCTCTGAGGGGTGGCCAGTCCTCTACTGGCTGTACTGGGTAGAGAGGAACCAGGCTCTGAGGGGTGGCCAGTCCTCTTCTGGCCGTACTGGGTAGAGAGGAACCAAGCTCTGAGGGGTGGCCAGTCCTCTTCTGGCCGTACTGGGTAGAGAGGAACCAGGCTCTGAGGGGTGGCCGGTCCTCTTCTGGCCGTACTGGGTAGAGAGGAACCAGGCTCTGAGGGGTGGCCAGTCCTCTTCTGGCTGTACTGGGTAGAGAGGAACCAGGCTCTGAGGGGTGGCCAGTCCTCTTCTGGCTGTACTGGGTAGAGAGGAACCAGGCTCTGAGGGGTGGCCAGTCCTCTTCCTGCTGTACTGGGTAGAGAGGAACCAGGCTCTGAGGGGTGGCCAGTCCTCTTCTGGCTGTACTGGGTAGAGAGGAACCAGGCTCTGAGGGGTGGCCAGTCCTCTTCTGGCTGTACTGGGTAGAGAGGAACCAGGCTCTGAGGGGTGGCCGTCCTCTTCTGGCTGTACTGGGTAGAGAGGAACCAGGCTCTGAGGGGTGGCCAGTCCTCTTCTGGCTGTGCTGGGTAGAGAGGAACCAGGCTCTGAGGGGTGGCCAGTCCTCTTCTGGCCGTACTGGGTAGAGAGGAACCAGGCTCAGAGGGGTGGCCAGTCCTCTTCTGGCTGTGCTGGGTAGAGAGGAACCAGGCTCTGAGGGGTGGCCAGTCCTCTTCTGGCCATACTGGGTAGAGAGGAACCAGGCTCTGAGGGGTGGCCAGTCCTCTTCTGGCCGTACTGGGTAGAGAGGAACCAGGCTCTGAGGGGTGGCCAGTCCTCTACTGGCTGTACTAGGTAGAGAGGAACCAGGCTCTGAGGGGTGGCCAGTCCTCTACTGGCTGTACTGGGTAGAGAGGAACCAGGCTCTGAGGGGTGGCCAGTCCTCTACTGGCCGTACTGGGTGGAGACTCTAACATGGCCATTAAAGGCCAGATTGTTCTTATTGATATAAATGTTGAATAGATTTGGATTCAGACTGCAGCCTTGTCTCACACCTCGACCGTGGGAAAATAATGATGTTCTTTGGTTTTGGGGGTTTTTGATTGCACACTATGTACAGTATATACACATTAAAATTCAAAAACACAGTCATGGGAAGCACAAATAAAACATCACAGTACAGTTACATTCCTCCTCAAATAAGTCCCCAATCAATACTCTAAACAGCCCGAACGGCACCAGAACATCAAGATTAAATGTATTTAGAATTTTGTTCTAGCAATACTGTGCTTTAAAATTAAAAGCAGATTTACCTAGCTCGGTGGAGACCCTAGGAACCTCAAGAGTTAACCAATCCTGGTAACGGGTTAGGCAACTCAGGTGTCTGTACTTCAACAGCAAAGTTAGATAAGACGGAAATGTATGAAGTAGGGCCTTCTAAACAAAAAGGAGTAATGTAGAGATCTATGGGTCTTTAGCGAAGTCCAGCCAACCTTTTGATACAGGATGCAGTGATGAGTATCAAAACTGTCGCCTGTAAAGAAACGAAGGGCACTGTGGTAGACGGCATCCAAAGGGTTAAGAGTCGTAGCAGCTGGACTTTGATAAATAACATCACCATATTCAAGAACAGATAAAAAGGTTGACTAATCTGATCCTACTGCTTAGAGAAAGCCACAATACGTTTCTGTAGAAAAAATTAACTTTAAATCTTCGCTTCTTGTCACGCTCGTTGAAGGACGGGTCAGACCAAGGCGCAGCGTGAAATGCATACACGTTTATTATTCAAAATAAACACACAAACAAAAACAACAAAACAAAACAAAACAAAACAAAACAAAACAACGTAACGTAACGTAACGTGAAGTCCTCAGGCTAAACACAATACAAGCCTCTACATGGAACAAGATCCCACAACTAATGATAACTAACAGGCTACTTAAGTATGATCCCCAATCAGAGACAACGAGCGACAGCTGCCTCTGATTGGGAATCACACCCGGCCAAACATAGAAACACAATACCTAGATTCTACACATAGAAAACACAACATAGATATTAAACATGCACGCCCTGACCAAACTAACTAGAGTTCTATAGGGCAGGGCGTGACACTTCTTAACCAGCTCATCTATATGTTTTTTAAACGTCAAATCCATATCAATCCAAATGCCTAAGTATTTATATGCGGGAACACGTTCAATTGGAAAACCATCTAATGAGTGAACATGTATTTCATCTGAAACATTCTTACGACAGTTTAAAAACAAAATGTATTTCGTTTTGCCCGTATTAAGCACAAGTTTTAAAATCAGCAAGGGATTCCTGCATAGCTGTAAAATCTGACTGTAGTTTTGACACTGCCAGATCAACAGTCAGGCCAATAGCATACATAATAGTATCATCCGCATATAGATGAAGTTTACAATTTTTTAACAGATTGACCAATGGTGTTTATAGAAACAGATTGACCCCTGTGGTACACCTTTATGTACTTCAAGAAATTCAGACTTAACCCCATCAATCACCATGGCCTGAGTTCTGTCACTAAGATTATCATGAAACCATGAGCAGGCGTCAGAGCTCAGGCCTATCCAGGACAACTTATTCAATATAATAACGTGATCAACAGTATCAAAAGCTTTTGACAGGTCCACAAACAAAGCAGCACATTTCATTTCAGTGTCTAAAGCATTGACAAGATCATTAACAACTAAAGTGGTTGCTGTAATAGTGCTATGCTCAGGACTAAACCCTGATTGGTTTACATTCAAGATACATTTCTCTGATAAAAAAAAAAGAACAAAGTTGTACATTTACCAAGGATTCTAGAATCTTAGCTAGACAAGGAAGCCTTGAAATGGAGCGATAATTATTAAGATCACTACTATCCCGCCCCTTATGGAGTGGCAGCACAAGAGCTGATTCAATACTTTTTGAATATTTCCTGATAACAATGTTAAATAGAAATGGTGGTTATTGAGCCACCAATGATGGGCGCTGCACACTTAAGCAGACCGGGATCCAATTGGTCGGTCCCTGTGGATTTCTTGTTGTCTATTGCTACTAAAGCATCCAGGACTTCTTCGCGTGACGTATTGTTGTCTCTACCTTCTTGCCTTTGTGCTGTTGTCTGTTGCCCAATAATGTTTGTACCATGTTTTGTGCCGCTACCATGTTGTTGTCATGTTGTGTCGCCAACCATGTTGTTGTCATGTTGTTGTCATGTTGTGTTGCTACCATGCTGTGTTGTCATGTTGTGTTGCTACCATGTTGTTGTCATGTGGTGTTGCTACCATGTTGTTGTCATGTGGTGTTGCTACCATGTTGTTGTCATGTGGTGTTGCTACCATGTTGTTGTCATGTGGTGTTGCTACCATGCTGTGTTGTCATGTGTTGCTGCCATGCTATGTTGTTGTCTTAAGTCTCTCTTTATGTAGTGTTGTGGTGTCTCTCTTTATGTAGTGTTGTGGCGTCTCTCTTTATGTAGTGTTGTGGTGTCTCTCTTTATGTAGTGTTGTGGTGTCTCTCTATATGTAGTGTTGTGGTGTCTCTCTTTATGTAGTGTTGTGGTGTCTCTCTTTATGTAGTGTTGTGGTGTCTCTCTTTATGTAGTGTTGTGGTGTCTCTCTTTATGTAGTGTTGTGGTGTCTCTCTTTATGTAGTGTTGTGGTGTCTCTCTTTATGTAGTGTTGTGGTGTCTCTCTTTATGTAGTGTTGTGGTGTCTCTCTTTATGTAGTGTTGTGGTGTCTCTCTTTATGTAGTGTTGTGGTGTCTCTCTTTATGTAGTGTTGTGGTGTCTCTCTTTATGTAGTGTTGTGGTGTCTCTCTTTATGTAGTGTTGTGGTGTCTCTCTTTATGTAGTGTTGTGGTGTCTCTCTTTATGTAGTGTTGTGGTGTCTCTCTTTATGTAGTGTTGTGGTGTCTCTCTTTATGTAGTGTTGTGGTGTCTCTCTTTATGTAGTGTTGTGGTGTCTCTCTTGTCGTGATGTGTGTTTTGTCCTATATTTATTTGTATTTTTGTATTTTTAATCCCAGCCCTCGTCCCCGCAGGAGGCCTTTTGGTAGGCCGTCATTCAATAAAAATTACATTAAATTATTTTTCTGTAAATACCCTAAAAGAAAAGCTTTGACTGTCCTTTCTCTGATCATTCAGTAAATTTCCCCTATCAGCATCCAGCCCAGTATCATTATGAATGAGCTTAGAAGTTTTCAAAGAGATAGCCTGCTGAAGTAAAATGGTGATTAAATGCATCAATGATGGCATCTTTTCCCGTAATGAGGCCAGTGTCTGAATTAATTTGTTGTGGCAGAGAGGAGGAAGTAGAACCATTCAGGGATTTGACAGTTTTCCAGAACTTAGCCGGGTTCCCATTACAATCCGAAAGAGCGGTTACATAATAATCAGCCTTTCTGATTTGTCATACACAATGATTCCTCAGTTGCTTAAAAGCTTGCCAGTCCGGGCCTAAGCCTGTCTTCCTGGCCTTGACCCAAGCATCATCTCGTTTATGAAAGACTTCTGACAATTCCGGAGTTCGATCTACCTTTTAACCCTTCATTTTTTAAACCTGTCTCCTCCCCTTCATCTACACTGACTGAAGTGGATTTAACAGGTGACATCAGTAAGGGATCATAGCTTTTCACCTGGATTCACCTGGTCAGTCTATGTCTTGGAAAAGCAGGTGTTCCTAATGTTTTGTCCACTCCGGTGTATAAAGACACACCAGTCTGCATTCCAAATGGCACTCTATTCGCTATATACATTGACATTTTAGTCATTTAGCAGACGCTCTTATCCAGAGCGACTTGAGTGCATACATTTTTTTTTTTCATACTGCCAATAGTTTAATTGATCAGCACCAAGAAAGCATGACCTGATTGACCACACAGTCACAGAGAGTATTGTGAGGCATTTGTGTGTTCTCAATCTGATCCAGGCTCTGAGTCAGTCCTCTCTCAGCATAGCCTAACAGTCCATCTTAGAGAGACCCACAGCTGTAGATTACCAAACATACCCTACACTGCCTAATCCTACCCTACTCTACTCTAATCTAATCTACCCTACCTTATTTACATTGACATTTTAGTCATTTAGCAGACACTCTTATCCAGAGCGACTTCCAGTTAGTGAGTGCATACATTTTTCATATTGGTCCCCCGTGGGAAGCGAACCCACAACCCTGGCGTTGCAAGCGCCATGCTCTACCAACTGAGCTACAGGGGGGCCTTATCTTACCCTACCTTACCTTAATTTTTTTCCTTTTTTTGGGGAGGGGGGTTGGTCAGCTTTAATATTGCTGATACCTTATCTTAAAATGGCTCCAAAATGCGACTAAAATAAAAATAAAAAATAAAAAATACATCTACCAACACACACCCACACCCTTGGCTACCCCACTCCACACATAACACATGCCTGCCCACCGCACACGCACACATACACACACAAACGCACACACACACACGCCCGCACACACACACCACACACAAAACACACAGCCTGCCCCCATTCAGGCCGGCGCTGGTCCCAGGAGGTTGTTTCTGACGTCAGTAGGAGAGCTGGGCGGAGGGCCAGCCAGGCCTGTGGGCCATTGATGGATGTGCTTGGTCTGTGAGGCAAGCGCCCTCTGTGTGTGTGCGCATCGGGCATACTCAACTTGCCCGTTCCAAACACGTCTAATGACCCGTAGAGACCCAGCAGACCCTCTCTCTCTCACCTCCCTCTCTTTTCTCTCTCTCTCCCCCCATCTCTCTCTCTCTCTCTCCCCCCTCTCGCAGACCCTCTCTCCTCTCCCTCTCTCGCTCCCTCTCTCTCTCTCTCTCTCTCTCTCCCCACTCTCTCTCTCCCCCTCTCCTCTCACTCTCTCTCTCGCTCTCTCTCCCCCTCTCCTCTCGCTCTCCCCCCCTCTCGCTCCCCTCTCTCCCTCTCTCGCTCCCTCTCTCTCTCTCTCTCTCCTCCCTCTCTCTCTCTCCCCCCCCCCCCCCCTCTCTCGCTCTCTCTCCCCCTCTCCTCTCGCTCTCTCTCCTCTCTCTCTCTCTCGCTCCCCCTCTCTCCCTCTCCATCTCTCGCTCCCTCTCTCTCCCCCCTCTCTCTCTCCCCCTCTCTCCCCCTCTCTCTCCCCCTCTCTCTCTCCCCCCTCTCTCCCCGTCTCTCCCCTCTCCCCCCCTCCTCTCTCTCTCTTCCCCCTCTCTCTCTCTCTCTCTCTCTCTCTCTCTCTCTCTCTCTCTCTCTCTCTCTCTCTCTCCCTCTCTCTCTCTCTCCTCCCTCTCTCTCCCCCTCTCTCTCTCCTCTCCCTCTCTCTCTCCTCCCTCTCTCTCCCCCCTCTCTCCCCCTCTCTCTCTATCTCTCCTCTCTCTCTCTCCCTCTCTCTCTCCCTCTCTCTCTCTCCTCCTCTCTCTCTCCCCCCTCTCCCCTCTCTCTCTCTCTCGCTCCCCCCCTCTCTCTCTCTCTCTCTCCTCTCTCTCTCTCTCTCCTCCCTCTCTCTCCCCCTCTCTCTCTCCCTCCCTCTCTCTCCTCCCTCTCTCTCTCTCTCCCCCCTCTCCCCCCTCTCTCTCTCTCTCTCTCTCTCTCTCTCTCTCCCCTCTCTCTCTCTCCCTCTCTCTCCCTCTCTCCTCTTTTTCTCTCTCCTCCCTTTCTTTCTGTGTCTACTGTTCTCTCTATCACACACGTACAGTGAAGGAAAAAAGTATTTGATCCCCTGCTGATTTTGCCCACTGACAAAGACATGATCAGTCTATAATTTTAATGGTAGGTTTATTTGAACAGTGAGAGACAGAATAACAACAACAAAATCCAGAAAAACGCATGTCAAAAGGTTATAAGTTGATTTGCATTTTAATGAAGGAAATAAGTATTTGACCCCTCTGCAAAACATGACTTAGTACTTGGTGGCAAAACCCTTGTTGGCAATCACAGAGGTCAGACGTTTCTTGTAGTTGGCCACCAGGTTTGCACACATCTCAGGAGGGATTTTGTCCCACTCCTCTTTGCAGATCTTCTCCAAGTCATTAAGGTTTCGAGCCTGACGTTTGGCAACTCGAACCTTCAGCTCCCTCCACAGATTTTCTATGGGATTAAGGTCTGGAGACTGGCTAGGCACCTCCAGGACCTTAATGTGCTTCTTCTTGAGCCTCTCCTTTGTTGCCTTGGCCGTGTGTTTTGGGTCATTGTCATGCTGGAATACCCATCCACAACCCATTTTCAATGCCCTGGCTGAGGGAAGGAGGTTCTCACCCAAGATTTGACGGTACATGGCCCCGTCCATCGTCCCTTTGATGCGGTGAAGTTGTCCTGTCCCCTTAGCAGACAAACACCCCCAAAGCATAATGTTTCCACCTCCATGTTTGACGGTGGGGATGGTGTTCTTGGGGTCATAGGCAGCATTCCTCCTCCTCCAAACACGGCGAGTTGAGTTGATGCCAAAGAGCTCCATTTTGGTCTCATCTGACCACAACACTTTCACCCAGTTCTCCTCTGAATCATTCAGATGTTCATTGGCAAACTTCAGACGGGCCTGTATATGTGCTTTCTTGACCAGGAGGACCTTGCGGGTGCTGCAGGATTTCAGTCCTTCACGGCGTAGTGTGTTACCAATTGTTTTCTTGGTGACTATGGTCCCAGCTGCCTTGAGATCATTGACAATATCCTCCCGTGTAGTTCTGGGCTGATTCCTCACCGTTCTCATGATCATTGCAACTCCACGAGGTGAGATCTTGCATGGAGCCCCAGGCTGAGGGAGATTGACAGTTCTTTTGTGTTTCTTCCATTTGCAAATAATCGCACCAACTGTTGTCACCTTCTCACCAAGCTGCTTGGCGATGGTCTTATAGCCCATTCCAGCCTTGTGTAGGTCTACAATCTTGTCCCTGACATCCTTGGAGAGCTCTTTGGTCTTGGCCATGGTGGAGAGTTTGGAATCTGATTGATTGCTTCTGTGGACAGGTGTCTTTTATAAAGGTAACAAACTGAGATTAGGAGCACTTCCTTTAAGAGTGTGCTCCTAATCTCAGCTCGTTACCTGTATAAAAGACACCTGGGAGCCAGAAATCTTTCTGATTGAGAGGGGGTCAAATACTTATTTCCCTCATTAAAATGCAAATCAATATATAACATTTTTGGCATGTGTTTTTCTGGATTTTTTTGTTGTTATTCTGTCTCTCACTGTTCAAATAAACCTACCATTAAAATTATAGACTGATGATTTCTTTGTCAGTGGGCAAACGTACAAAATCAGCAGGGGATCAAATACATTTTTCCCTCACTGTACGTGATTAAAGTAGACACACAAGGCTGGATACCTTAAAATTAATGCGCTAACTGTAAGTCAGTCGCTCTGCATAAGAGCGTCTGCTAAATGACTAAAAATGTAAAAATCGAAATGTAACAATGTGCATGCAGCCTCACATCCAAAACAATGGGCTCTGTACCCAACGAGGTTAACCTATGCTAACAATGGATAGCTGCTAGCTGACGCTCCATTGAGATGGTGGTGGTGACCAATGCGACAGGAGCGGTGGTCGTTCCATGGTCCTGTATGGCTCGGCTGGTGGAGCATGGTGCTTGCAACACCAAGATTGTGGGTTCGATTCCCGGGGACACTCATACGTAAAAAATGTATGCACACATGACTGTAAGTCGCTTTGTATAAAAAAAATCTACTAAAAACGGCAATTCATAAAGCACTTCATAAGCACTGCATAAATGATTCACGAATCACTTACAAACAACTGTGGTTAGCTTGTCCTCCGTGGAGATGGATGTGTAGACCCACTGCTCGTATAAAGGCTTTATAGGGCATTCATAAAGTCTTCATTAAAAAACGAAACAAATCCTTTATAGACTAGCAGCTGCTCCATTGAGACAGATTGTACCAGAGTGTCGTGAGTGTGTTACCTGCAGGCTGGATGCCACAGCTCTTCCTCTTGTGCCATCTGTCCAGCGTCTCTGAACTCACGCTCTCCGACACAAACTCATCCAGCATCTGAGGGTGAAGGGAAAGATACGCCTTCACTTGGTCATCCGTCAGACCTACACGACAACACAGGACAGAGGATGACATCTAGCTCTTCATTCGTTCAATACATCTTTTATTCCTTATATGTTGAATTTCATTCATTACATAATTCATTCATGACATCTTTCATTCATTACATAATTCATTATATATTTCATTCATTATATCATTAATTCATTATATATTTCATTCATTCATTACATAATTAATTCATTATATATTTCATTCATTCATTACACCATTCATTCATTACATCATTCATTCATTATATATTTCATTCATTACATCTTTCATTCATTATATATTTCATTCATTCATTACACCATTCATTCATTACATCATTCATTCATTATATATTTCATTCATTACATCTTTCATTCATTATATATTTAATTCATTCATTACATAATTCATTAATTATATATTTCATTCATTCATTAGACCATTCATTCATTACATCATTCATTCATTATATATTTCATTCATTCATTACATTTTTCATTTATTATATATTTTTTATTCATTCATTACATCATTCATTCAATAATGTATTATATGTTACCTCTTTTATTTACTAATTCATGATATATTTAATTATATTGGCAGAGAACAGAAAAGAGGAGGAGTCTGTTTTTTGACCAAGGGGGATTTAGCTTCACGTAAACACATAACACAGTGTCCCAGGTGGCAACGCTGATTAATATCATGACGTCATTCCAACCAGCTTTGTCCGCTGGGATGGTGGTGACCAAGACAGTGGCGGTACTGCTGCTGCGTCTCTGGGGACAGGGGGGGGCCCAACACAGGCAGCTAGAGGAAGGAGGGATAGAAGGGGGGGAGAAGAGGACTGGAGTGTTGCTTAATGGCCAATTAGGTTGTTGAGAGCTCTGTTAAGAGCTGCTGTTTATTATGTGTGTTGTCGGGGACGACGGGGAGAACAGCCATTTGCCAGGACATCAGTGAACCATCACTGACTGTCTGCACTGTCCTCTCTCTCTCTCTCTCTCTGTGTGTGTGTGTGTGTATTTTGTAAGTATTGAGACTATTGATTTTGCGCCTAGTTTTCTGAATAGCCCACTAGTTTGGCACCACCTGTTCTGTAGACAGAATAAACACTGACTGTGGTCTATGCCCAAACCGACGGTGTCATTAGAGGGGACTGGATGTGTGACATCCATAGAGATAGTTATAGGACTCAACTTAGATATAACCCCTTTTTGCATGGACGTTGCCATTGAGAGCTTCCACCATTTTAAAGTAGTCAACTGGGCGGGGATTCCTATGGGGGTTGGGAGCCATCAGCCGATGATCAGAGCATTGTCTTCTTCTTCAAATCGGGTGCTATGGTTAGTAAATGGCTAGAAGCTATATCACCGCCATCTAGCTGCCACAATAAATGAATGAGACACAAGATTTGATTCAGGACTCCATCAATACAAAAAGCGGCGGTAAATCACCAATATTAGCTTGACACTTTTTTCAAACACAAAAGAAGAAGAAAATGGACTACTTTAACACGGAGATAGCCTCAACAGCACTGCCCATACTACGGCAGTTAGCCTTGTGGTTAGAGCATTGAGCCAGTAACTGAAAGGCTGCTGGTTTGAATTCCCGAGCCGACAAGACTCTGTCGATGTGCCCGTGAGCAAGGCACTTAAACCTAATTACTCCTGTAAGTCGCTCTGGATAAGAGTGTCTCCAAAATTATTAAAATGACAAAGATGAGACCTCTTTTGATCTCTATTGTAACATCACAATATGGAGAATCAGACAGGAAGGTTTCTGTTACTCACAGAGAAGAAGGAAGATATCTAGTTTGGGTCAGAGCCATGTATTTAGAGAGTTGGGCCATTGAGGTTTCTGCATTATTGATGAATACATTTTTTACATGACACTAGGAAGACGGAGGATATCTACTGTAGTTTGGATTACCGAAGTGGTCACGTCCCAAATGTATCCAAATTAAATCCAACTTTATTTAAAATGCGTTTAAGAATCGTTCCAAGACTTAAAATAATACAATAGAAGAGTACATAAAAACACTACAGGACATCTAAAACGCCATGCTCTGCCCAGCTAGCACATAACGTTCTGAGAACCCTCTGTTTCTTAGAGCTTGGAGAGAGTGTGGTCGTCCTGTGGTTATTTTGTATACAACCTTCCCACAACTTTCTGGGAATGGTGCAGGATAGTTGCTTAGCTTTGGAACATTCTGAGCAAATTTAAGGAACTTAAATTTAAGGTATTTCATTACTTTAACAGAACGTTTCCTAAAAGTTCAATCATGGTTACATTTCATTTCAATTTTGGTAATGTTCTAGGAACGTTCTCCAAATGGTTTGACGTTGGGAATGTTCTCAAATAAATAAAAACATGGCATGCTAGCTCCATCCTGGTGGCGCAGTGGACTAATTCCATGGATAGAAAACAGAAGATCATAGGTTCGAATCTTGTTGATGCCGTGTAACAATAAGAAAAAAATTATGTGTTTGTATGATTAATGCCTAAGGAAATGAATTTCCGTATGTGCTTGGAGTTCCAAATGAGCTAGCAGTGTTATTAAACGTCTTATTGAAAGGTTTAAGGATATACTACCTATAATTTCAGTTCTCAGAGCGTTAATAAAACCTCCCAGGAAAACTTTCAAAACCAGAGTAAAACGTTCTCAGAACCTCCCTGCAACCTAAAAATGTACGTTTCAAGAACAGGCAAAACGTTCACTTCTGTTCTCAGAACGTTTAAAAAAAAACGTTCTGTTTTACCACAACAACCAATTGGAAAACAAAAATATATGTTCCCACAACTTCCAAGGAAACAAATGTGCTAGCTGGGTACCATCTAAACCACTACAGAGATTATAGCTTTCAGTCAGATAAGATATTATGCTTGAAAGTATAGATAACTAGCTCCCAAAACTCCAGTGGATTCTGAACACTTAATTTTCTCACGAAATGCCAGGATGTCAGGAGCATGTGTCCTGCTGCCTTCACGTGTCCCAAGTAGTGCACTATATAGGGAATAAGGCTGCTGCCTTTACGTGTCCCAAGTAGTGCACTATATAGGGAATAAGGCTGCTGCCTTCACGTGTCCCAAGTAGTGCACTATATAGGGAATAAGGCTGCTGCCTTCACGTGTCCCAAGTAGTGCACTATATAGGGAATAAGGCTGCTGCCTTCACGTGTCCCAAGTAGTGCACTATATAAGGAATAAGGCTGCTGCCTTCACGTGTCCCAAGTAGTGCACTATATAGGGAATAAGGCTGCTGCCTTCACGTGTCCCAAGTAGTGCACTATATAGGGAATAAGGCTGCTGCCTTCACGTCTCCCAAGTAGTGCACTATATAGGGAATAAGGCTGCTGCCTTCACGTGTCCCAAGTAGTGCACTATATAGGGAATAAGGCTGCTGCCTTTTCGTGTCCCAAGTAGTGCACTATATAGGGAATAAGGCTGCTGCCTTCACGTGTCCCAAAGTAGTGCACTATATAGGGAATAAGGCTGCTGCCTTCACGTGTCCCAAAGTAGTGCACTATATAGGGAATAAGGCTGCTGCCTTCACGTGTCCCAAAGTAGTGCACTATATAGGGAATAAGGCTGCTGCCTTCACGTGTCCCAAAGTAGTGCACTATATAGGGAATAAGGCTGCTGCCTTCACGTGTCCCAAGTAGTGCACTATATAAGGAATAAGGCTGCTGCCTTCACGTGTCCCAAGTAGTGCACTATATAGGGAATAAGGCTGCTGCCTTCACGTGTCCCAAGTAGTGCACTATATAGGGAATAAGGCTGCTGCCTTCACGTGTCCCAAGTAGTGCACTATATAGGGAATAAGGCTGCTGCCTTCACGTGTCCCAAGTAGTGCCCTATATAGGGAATAAGGCTGCTGCCTTCACGTGTCCCAAGTAGTGCACTATATAGGGAATAAGGCTGCTGCCTTCACGTGTCCCAAGTAGTGCACTATATAGGGAATAAGGCTGCTGCCTTCACGTGTCCCAAGTAGTGCACTATATAGGGAATAAGGTGCCATTTGAGACGCAGCCTTTGTCTTTTGCTGTTGGATTTGTTGCTCCCAAAACAGCCTGTAACCCCTCGCTATCCCTGGCTGTCACACACTGTCACCCACACACACACACACACACCCACACACACACACCCACACACACACACACACACACACACACACACACACACACACACACACACACACACACATTATTCCCTATGTAGTGCACTACTTGGGGATGTAGACAAAAGCATGACAATGCTCCAAAACACTCAGACCAAACCAGATGGGAGGAAGAATGAAGATGACAACCTTTATGCACAGACAGAATACACCCCACCACCTGTAACATTCCAACTCTAAGTAAGACAACCACCTGAACTTAAGTAGGAGAGGATTGTCCATTGTGGTGGAGTATCTTTAGTGCATATGGGAACTATGTATACAGTAGAGAGAAAGACAGAGAGAGATAGAGGACAGAGAGAGATAGAGGACAGAGAGAGATAGAGGACAGAGAGAGATAGAGGACAGAGAGTGATAGAGGACAGAGATAGAGGGCAGAGAGAGATAGAGGACAGAGAGAGAGGACAGAGATAGATAGAGGACAGAGAGAGATAGAGGACAGAGAGAGATAGAGGACAGAGAGAGATAGAGGACAGAGAGAGATAGAGGACAGAGAGAGATAGAGGACAGAGATAGAGGACAGAGAGAGATAGAGGACAGAGAGAGACAGAGGACAGAGATAGATAGAGGACAGAGAGAGATAGAGGACAGAGATAGATAGAGGACAGAGAGAGATAGAGGACAGAGAGAGATAGAGGACAGAGAGAGATAGAGGACAGAGAGAGATAGAGGACAGAGATAGATAGAGGACAGAGAGAGATAGAGGACAGAGCGAGATAGAGGACAGAGAGAGATAGAGGACAGAGAGAGATAGAGGACAGAGATAGATAGAGGACCGAGAGAGATAGAGGACCGAGAGAGATAGAGGACAGAGATAGATAGAGGACAGAGAGAGATAGAGGACAGAGATAGATAGAGGACAGAGAGAGATAGAGGACAAAGATAGATAGAGGACAGAGAGAGATAGAGGACAGAGAGAGATAGAGGACAGAGCGAGATAGAGGACAGAGAGAGATAGAGGACAGAGAGAGATAGAGGACAGAGATAGATAGAGGACAGAGAGAGATAGAGGACAGAGAGAGATAGAGGACAGAGAGAGATAGAGGACAGAGATAGATAGAGGACAGAGATAGGGGACAGAGAGAGATAGAGGACAGAGAGAGATAGAGAACAGAGAGAGATATAGAACAGAGAGAGATAGAGGACAGAGATAGATAGAGGACAGAGAGAGATAGAGGACAGATACTACTAGAGTGGCCTACCATCAAAAACAATGGAGATAATGCATCCCATAACATTTTAACATGGAACTAGATGTTCTATCACTCAGCCTACAGGAGCAGCCAATGTGTGGTGTTCAATGTAGGCCTACTTTCCATGAGACTTTTGAAAAAAAACATGCAGGGCTTGACATTAACCTGTTCATCCACTTGTCCTTCAGACAAGGAGGTGACTGAAAATGTTGTTGTGTTGTTTGATGCAAGAAACCACTTTACAAAATAAAATGCATTATTATTCCCATACCATTATTACAGAGAATCAAGACAAATTATGCTACCCTCTGCCTATTGGCTACTTAGCTTATTCAAGCCTGTATCAAAATAAAACACTGCCCCTTTAAGACAAAAAAAAGCTCTTTACCTGACTCGCTTTTCAAAGATGTCTAGAAATGTACACGTGTTGTGCTCTTGTAGGAAGCAAATCACTCCCCTATTGCTGACTACAAATGATCTATAACTGGGCTAATAACTCACTAACTAGCAAAGGATATGAACTAAATGTTCACACCTGGCTACATGCAGCTCTCGCTTTGATCTCAAAACAAGCACATCTACTCACGACCGCTCATGCTGTAAACACAGTCCAGTTCAAAGTAAATGGCACAGATCCATATATGGCAATGATCTATTTGCATACAGGCCTACTGCAGCTCTGATTGGTTATGCCACACCGGTCTATGTAAAGTACGGGCTGAGTAGTGCATGTCAATGCAACAGAATCCTACTTCGATGCATTCTGCCTACAACAAAAATCTCTTGCATAGTTTGTTTTGTTTCGGTATGTTGCGATGAAAGTGGCTAATATTATGTTGATTCGATCACACTTGCCACGGTAAAGGGAAACGTTGGTAGTGTTAACAGGGGAAACTCTAGAGCAGTGGTCACCAACCTTTCCTGAGTCAAGATCACTTGAAAATGCAAGCCGAGATCTACCACTCAGATATGTTTTTAACATGACGTAAAAAACGTAAGCCTATGCAACATTAACCAATTAAAAACAGTACTGTAGCAATGAGGTTTGTGCAGTAGTGTCACGATCGTTACATGAAGCGGACCAAGGCGCAGCATGATAAGCGTACATTATTTTAATGAGTGCACACACGAACAAAACAATAAACGATACGTGAAGTCCTAGGGTTAAACACAAACCTTACGGATCAAGATCCCACAAAACAAAAGTGCCAACAGGCTGCCTAAGTATGGTTCCCAATCAGAGACAACGAGAATCAGCTGCCTCTGATTGGGAACCACCCTGGCCAACATAGAAATACAACGATCTAGAACAGAAACCTAGAAAACTAAACCTAGAAACTAACACCCTGGCTCAACCTTAAAGAGTCCCCAGAGCCAGGGCGTGACAGTACCCCCCCCCCCCCCCCCCCAAAGGCGCGGACTGCGACCGCGCCAACTAAACCCAACAGGGGAGGGGCCGGGTGGGCATTCCACCTCGGAGGCGGATCCGGCTCCGGGCGTGACCACCACTCTCTCTCTCGCCCTCGTGGTCTGGCCCTGCTGGACGGAGCTGGACTGAACACCGGTGGAGCGGATTGCTCAGGCTCCGGTGTGGAGCAGCTGACCGGTGCCTGGGAACAGGCACGGGCTGTGCCGGACTGACGACGCGCACCACTGTCTTGGTGCGGGGAGCAGGAATGGGCCGGACCGGGCTGACGACGCACACCCCTGGCTTGGTGCGGGGAGCAGGAACGGGCCGGACCGGGCTGACGACGCGCACCATTGGCTTGGTGCGGGGAGCAGGAACGGGCCGGACCGGGCTGACGACGCGCACCATTGGCTTGGTGCGGGGAGCAGGAATAGGCCGGACCGGGCTGGCGACGCGCACCACAGGCTTGGTGCGGGGAGCAGGAACGGGCCGGGCCGGGCTGGCGACGCGCACCAAGCCAGTGGTGCGCGTCGTCAGCCCGGTCCGGCCCGTTCCTGCTCCCCGCACCAAGCCAGTACGTACGGTCACTGTGGGGACGACGTCTTCGATGCACTTATTAATGAAGCCGGTGACTGATGTGGTAAACTCCTCAATGCCAAAGGATAAGTCCCGGAACATATTCCAGTCTGCGCTAGCGAAACAGTCCATGTTGAGAGCGTCACTGGTACTTCCTGTTTGGGTTTTTGCTTGTAAGCAGGAATCAGGAGGATAGAGTTATAGTCAGATTTGACAAATGTAGGGCGAGGGAGAGCTTTGTATTTGTTTCTGTGTGTTGAGTAAAGGATATCTACAGTTTTTTCACCTCTAGTTGCACACGTGTCATGCTGGTAGAAATTAGGTAAAACGGATGTAAGTTTTCCTGCATTAAAATCACCGGCCACTAGGAGCGCCGCCTCTGGATGAGCATTTTCTTGTTTTTTCTTATGGCCCTATACAGCTCATTGAGTGCGGTCTTAGTGCCAGCATCGGTTTGTGGTGGTAAACAGACAGCTACAAAAAAACATAGATGAAAACTCTCTTGGTAAATAGTATGGTCTACCGCTCATCATGAGGTGTGTGTGCGTGTATGTGTGCTGGTGCTTCACCCCTCAGACCACTGTGGTCAAGTCAGGTCTTGGTCAGTGTCTTGATTGACCTCTGGTTCTGAGTCCCAAATGGCACCCTATTCCCTTTATAGTGCACTACTTTTAAACAGGGTCCATGGGGAATAGAGTGCCATTTGGAATTTAATAGCATGTCTCTTTCCCTCTCTGGGATCGCTGATACCACATCAATGATAAATGGGAAAAACTGCTTCTATCATCACATAATTTTAATGTTTGTTGTGAAACAAAGATGGACAGAACAGTGGACATGGTTATTTGAAGAGGTCAAATTGTTGAACATATTTGTGTCCTAAATGCCTTGCATTCTCTCGTCGTTTTAACAGTTACAGTAAAACAATTATCCTTCCCAGTCGTGAACATGTACACGCACACACACGCACGCACACACGGATGCACACAGACACACACATATACACACACACACACTCACCCTAACATGCTCCTCTAGTCATCTAATAGCACCATCGTTAAACCACTAAAGAAAAATATCTCTCCTAATTCTATCGAACATGAAAACACATCACAGCCATCTTTTAAGATGTTGTTAGGACAATTGAATAAAAACCTTAAAACACATTTTATATATATTTCCCTCTTTATTTCCATCTCTTTTTATCCTTTATATATATTTTTGTATATTTTCCTTTATTATTTTCCCCATACCCTAATTGGAGTAAACTATTGGACAACAACACTTAGGCTTCTACTTCCAGTTTATACATACTATATACATTTTACGGACACAGTATATTTTACAATAGTTATCTTTTAATTTGTTATTCGTCCCATCCTTCAGCTCCACTCAACCCCTCCCATCTATCTCTGAACACCATCCAGTTTCTATTTGCCATTTATTTTTCTACTGTGCTGTGATGTTTCACAAAAGTTCTGAACCTTTCTATTCTCATAGATTCTACATATTGTAAATGAAAGATAAATATTTTTGCTAAGAGTATTATTATATTATTGATCGATTGACTATGACTTTTTAAATCACCCAGCAGTGCCATTTGCAGAGTTAGCTCCAGGTAAATGTTGCAATTCTTCAGCCATTCCTGAACCTTCGACCAAAAACAAGCTACAAATGGACAGTACCAAAACAAATGATCTAATGATTCTGTCTCTTCGCAGAAAAATCTGCAGAGCTGGGATGATTGTATCCCCCATATATATATATAACATTATATTGGTTGCAAGATTTTTTAAATAATAATTTTAATTGAAAAACTCTACATTTTTAATCCAGCGTCGTTTTGTGTATCAGTTCATAAACCGTGTGTCATGGAATCTATATTGCACTGCTATACTTTTTATTTATCACAATTTTCTTTATCCAATTTTGGTCTTTAATGCCGACAGACAAGTTCCTCACCTTCTCCCCCTTCCACTTTCCTCTTCCATTTTAGCGGTAATGCTGCAATTAGTTGGTTGTAATTTTGACTAGAGCAGACATGTCCATATATTTTTGTTAGCTGCATGTGTGACATAACTCCACCAGTCCTATTTATGATATAATTTACAAAAATTATACCGTTTTTAAACATTTATTCCAAAAATATTGCTTTTTTTTAATCAATTAGTATATTTGAATTTAACCATAATATTTGTTGTAATATTTGTTCTGTATTTTCTGGTGGATTAAACTGAAATTGCAACCAACTTTCTATGGCTTGTTTTAAAAATAGCGATATTTTGAAGATTATTTCATTTCCAAATAACCGAAAGTGAGAGGTTCTGGAACATTTCTCTCTTTATTTCCATATTTCTCTTAACAGTAATATCCATCAGTCTGCACCCAGCAAGCAACCCTATCCATCAGTCTGCACCCAGCAAGCAACCCTATCCATCAGTCTGCACCCAGCAAGCAACTCATATCCATCAGTCTGCACCCAGGAAGCAATCCTATCCATCAGTCTGCACCCAGCAAGCAACTCTATCCATCAGTCTGCACCCAGCAAGCAACTCATATCCATCAGTCTGCACCCAGCAAGCAACCCTATCCATCAGTCTGCACCCAGCAAGCAACTCATATCCATCAGTCTGCACCCAGCAAGCAACTCATATCCATCAGTCTGCACCCAGCAAGCAACCCTATCCATCAGTCTGCACCCAGCAAGCAACCCTATCCATCAGTCTGCACCCAGCAAGCAACTCATATCCATCAGTCTGCACCCAGCAAGCAACTCATATCCATCAGTCTGCACCCAGCAAGCAACCCTATCCATCAGTCTGCACCCAGCAAGCAACCCTATCCATCAGTCTGCACCCAGCAAGCAACTCATATCCATCAGTCTGCACCCAGCAAGCAACTCATATCCATCAGTCTGCACCCAGCAAGCAACTCATATCCATCAGTCTGCACCCAGCAAGCAACCCTATCCATCAGTCTGCACCCAGCAAGCAACTCATATCCATCAGTCTGCACCCAGCAAGCAACTCATATCCATCAGTCTGCATCCAGCAAGCAACCCTATCCATCAGTCTGCACCCAGCAAGCAACTCATATCCATCAGTCTGCACCCAGCAAGCAACTCTATCCATCAGTCTGCACCCAGCAAGCAACTCATATCCATCAGTCTGCACCCAGCAAGCAACTCATATCCATCAGTCTGCACCCAGCAAGCAACTCTATCCATCAGTCTGCACCCAGCAAGCAACTCTATCCATCAGTCAGCACCCAGCAAGCAACCCTATCCATCAGTCTCTGGTGTCAGTTTCAACTCTATCAAATCAGTCTGGTGTCAGTTTCATGTAGCCAAATAACAGCGGTAGGCAGTTCTTCTACTGTCAATGCCATTGCTCTTCAAGTATTATTTTTGTGTATCTGGATAAACTGTTATTTCCGTTGGCATTATGTGTTGACAGTAATACCTGTGTTCTTCATATGTTTTACATCAAACTGAAACCCAATCTCTCTGTCCTGAGTTTACTGAGTAAAACCCGGCGTCTATATTCAGAAGGTTACAGTGTTACAGAACGTTCAGAAGGAAACACAAAGTCCACGAGAAGACACGAGGGAAGAAAAGCACTACAAAGGAAATGTGACGCCTTCTTGATAGGTTACCATGGGAGAACAGGGAGAGAAACTATACTAAAATCCACCCAAACCATCAACAATCTGTCCTTATTCTACAAAGCAGATATTTTAGTCATTAACATTTTTATTTTTTTAGGTCTGCTCAATTCAGCCTGTGGATACAGTAGGCCCTACATCCTTATCTCTGTCATTCTCCAAAGCAGAGCAAAGCTCTGCTCTACGCTGTCACTACCCAGTTAGCACATAATGTTCTGAGAACCATATGTTTCTTAGTGCTCGGTGAGAGCGTGGCTGTCCTATGGTCATTTTGCATTGAACCTTCCGACAACGTTCTTCAGCATAAAGTCTCCTACATGTTTCCTCATCATTCTATTTAAAGTAATGTTCTCAGAATGTTTAGAGAACGTTAAGAAACAACGTTCTTCTGTGGGAATTTCAGTACTTCAGCATAATTTTTTTCTGCAGGTTTCCTCATGGCTCTATTTAAAGTAATGTTCTCAAAATATGAAAACTTTCCATAAAAACCACAAGAAAACATTTGTAACGTTCATAGAACGTTCTAAGAATGTTATTTAAACACATATACATTTTGTTCTCCGCGTCGACAAAACTCTGTCTATCCTCTATCTTGTTAAGTGTGTTCAGGTGTGTTGACCACGCCCACTAATTGGCCAAACCTGATCTTGATGAGTGCTTGTTTCCTTTGAAATGGGGTCTGTTTGAATAGACTAAAATTAACATCTTTGTATGAGTAAAAAAAACCTGAATTCCATGGATAGAGAATATAAACTAATAGATTCAAATCTCACTGACTCTGTGCCACAATAAAAAAAGTAATGTGTTTGCATGATTAATGCCTAAGCAAATACATTTCCATGTGTCCTATATGTGCTTGGAGGTTAAAACTAAGCTAGCAGTATTATTAAAAGTTTTCTTGAAACATGTTCTCAGAACGTTATTTAATTACCTTCAAATAACCTATAATTTCCGTTCTCAGAACGTTAATAAAACCTACCCGGAAAAACTTTCAGGGAAGCAGAGTAAAACGTTCTCAGAACCTCCCTGCAACCTAAAAATCTACGTTCCCAGAACAGGCAACATTTACATTTTACATTTTAGTCATTTAGCAGACGCTCTTATCCAGAGCGACTTACAGTTAGTGAGTGCATACATTATTTTATTTTTATTTTTTTTATACCGGCCCCCCGTGGGAATCGAACCCACAACCCTGGCGTTGCAAACGCCATGCTCTACCAACTGAGCTACATCCCTGCCGGCCATTCCCTCCCCTACCCTGGACGACGCTGGGCCAATTGTGCGCCGCCCCATGGGTCTCCCGGTCGCGGCCGGCTACGACAGAGCCTGCATTCGAACCAGGATCTCTAGTGGCACAGCTAGCACTGCGATGCAGTGCCTTAGACCACTGCGCCACTCGTTCTTAGAACGTTTAAAAAAGTTATGTTTTACTGGTCCGGAAACGTATGCCTTCGTTCCTAGAACCAATGGGAAACCAAAAATGTACGTTCCCACAACTTCCAAGGAACCAATGTCCTAGCTGGGTATAGTCCCTCTGGAGATCGTGGTCTGCATCACTCCTCCTAGCCTCTTCTCCAGCCTGTGTTTGAGTGAAAGAGAACTGGTCCTCGAGGGGAACAGGACTGAGTTCAAGCCTCAGATGTCATCAACTCCCCACCCGGACCCTCACACAACCTATCTAGCATCTCATGTGCAACATTGTATTTATTTATTTTTATTGGCCCATCGACCAATCCACACTCCCCTCTTTGGAGGGCAAAAGTAACTGTATTTTGCATTTTATTTGTTTATTTTTTTTACAGCTATTCTGTTACATATACATTATTCATATATTTTACATACATGGTACTTTTATACACAGTATCACATGGGGGGGGGGGGGGTCTGAGGGTAGAAACTATTGGCAGGTCTTTCAGTTTTGTCCATGATGCTCCTGTACTGCTGGAGACCCTGCTATGATGCTCCTGTACTGCTGGAGACCCTGCTATGATGCTCCTGTACTGCTGGAGACCCTGCTATGATGCTCCTGTACTGCTGGAGACCCTGCTATGATGCTCCTGTACTGCTGGAGACCCTGCTATGATGCTCCTGTACTGCTGGAGACCCTGCTATGATGCTCCTGTACTGCTGGAGACCCTGCTATGATGCTACAGCGATGTAGGGAGGGGGGAGACGGGTGAGGAGGGGGGAGACGGGTGAGGAGGGGGAGACGGCTGAGGAGGGGGGAGACGGCTGAGGAGGGGGGAGACGGCTGAGGAGGGGGGAGACGGGTGAGGAGGAGGGAGACGGGTGAGGAGGGGGAGATGGGTGAGGAGGTGGGAGGAGGGGGAAGAAGGGGAGGAGGGGGTAGAAGGTTGAGGAGGGGGGAGATGGGTGAGGAGGGGGAAGAAGGGTGAGGAGGGGGAAGAAGGGGGAGTAGGGGGAGAAGGGGGGAGAAGGGGGAGGAGGGGGGAGAAGGTTGAGGAGGGGGGAGAAGGTTGAGGAGGTGGGAGAAGGGGGAGGAGGGGGGAGATGGTGAGGAGGGGGAAGAAGGGGGAGGAGGGGGAGGCGGGTGAGGAGGGGGGAGAAGGGTGAGGAGGTGGGAGGAGGGGGAAGAAGGGTGAGGAGGGGGAAGAAGGGTGAGGAGTGGGAAGAAGGGTGAGGAGGGGGGAGAAGGGGGAGGAGGGGGGAGAAGGTTGAGGAGGGGGGAGAAGGTTGAGGAGGGGGAGGCGGGTGAGGAGGGGGGAGAAGGGTGAAGAAGGGGAGATGGTGAGGAGGGGGGAGAAGGGGGAAGAGGGGGGAGATGGTGAGGAGGGGGGAGAAGGGGGAAGAAGGGGAGGAGGGGGGAGAAGGGTGAGGAGGGGGAAGAAGGGTGAGGAGGGGGGAGACGGATGAGGAGGGGGGAGACGGATGAGGAGGGGGGAGAAGGGTGATGAGGGGTGAGAAGGGTGAGGAGGGGGAGACGGGTGAGGGGGGAGGAGACGGGGAAGGGGGGAGATGGGTGAGGAGGGGGGAGTAGTGGGGAGACGGGGGAGGGGGAGATGGGTGAGATGGTAAGGAGGGGGAGATGGTGAGGAGTGGGGAGGGGGGAGATGGTGAGGACGGGGGAGGCGGGTGAGGAGGGGGAGATGGGGGAGGCGGAGATGGGTGAGGAGGGGGGAGACGGGTGAGGAGGGGGAAGAAGGGCGAGGAGGGGGAAGATGGTGAGGAGGGGGGAGGAGGCAGAGACGGGGAGACGGGTGAGGAGGGGGGAGACGGGTGAGGGGGAGATGGGTGAGGGGGAAGGAGGGGGGAGATGGTGAGGAGGGGCGAGAAGGGGGAGGAAGGGGGAGACGGCCTACACCGGCCAAACCCGGACGACGCTGGGCCAATTGTGCACCGCCCTGTGGGACTCCCAATCACGACCGGTTGTGATACAGCCTGGAATCGAACCAGGGGGTCTGTAGTGACACCTCAAGCACTGAGATGCAGTGCCTTAGACTGCTGACTCGGGAGCCTACTCCTTCTCATTTAGCCAACTTAATTTCGTAATTTTTATTCCAATTTGCATTGATTAGAAATCTCCCACAATAACAACAAGCTACACAGTGAAAGTGTGTAGGATACCTGTGTGTCTGTTTTATGAGGAGCACTCAGAACAACTGTCATAAAACTGTTGTTTTATAAAGCATTTATAATATAATGGTCTATCCTTGTAGGCTATGAAGAAATTGTCACATAGATCATTTTAATCTTAGACAAAGCCTTTTTTTTATTTTATTTTAATAGGTGTATTTTTTTCTCTAAAAAATGAATTCTCTCTCAAGTAATCAAATACTAACGTCCGTTCGAAATATTCGAATAGCCGTGCCCATCCCTAGAGCGAAGCACAGTCTGCAACACACACTAGGGCTCTATTCAATCTGTATCGCTGAAGTGCCTGTGTTTTGTTCTGACCTCAGAGTCCTAATGCTCTGTACCTGGCGCCGACGAAGATGGCGGCCTCGCGACTAGCTCTTAGGAAACTTTGCGGTATTTTGTTTTTTTACATTATTAGCTCAGAAAGTGTTTTGTATCATTACATACAGCCGGGGAAAACTATTGGATATCAGAGCGACGGTAACTCACCAGCATTACGACCAGGAATACGACTTTCCCGAAGCAGATTCTTTGTTTGCTCTCCCCAGGGCAACTGAACTGATTCCAGCGGCTGACCCAAAACATTGCCGGCGGAGCAGAGGCACTCGGAGCGGCCTGCTGGTTTGACTTAGGAGGCGCGCACACCACCCACCGCTTCCAAGTAATCTACTCGCTAATGTTCCCTCTCTGGTTAACAAGGTCGATGAGCTCCGGGCAAGGATTTCTTTCCAGAGAGACATCAAGGCCTGTAACATACTTTGTTTCACGGAAACATGGTTCTCTTGGGATATTCTGTCGAAATCGGTCCAGCCAGATGGGTTCTCAGTTCATCGCGCAGACAGGAATAAATATCTCTCTGGGAAGCAGAAGGGCGGAGGTGTGTGTTTCACACGACTCATGGTGTAATTGTAGTAACATACAGGAACTCAAGTCCTTTTGTTCACCCGACCTAGAATACCTCACAATCAAATGCAGACCGTATTATCTCCCAAGAGAATTTACTTTGGTTAAAGTCACGGCTGTGTATATCCCCCCTCAAGCCGATACCACGACGGCCCTCAAAGAACTTCACTGGACTTTATGCAAACTGGAAACCAGATATCCTGAGGCTGCATTTATTGTAGCCGAGGGGATTTTAACAAAGCAAATTTCAGGACTAGGCTGCCGAAGTTCTATCAACATATCGACTGTTGTACTCGCGCTGCTAAAATCCTCGAACATTGCTATTCGAACTTCCGGGATGGTTATAAGGCCCTCCCCCACCCTCCTTTCGGCAAATCTGACCACGACTCCATGGCAAGGTGACTGGGAATATGGCAGAATACAAACAGTGTAGCTACTCAATCCGCAAGGGAATTAAACTGGCAAAACATCAGTATAGAGACAAAGTGGAGACGCAATTCAACGGCTCAGACACGAGACGTATGTGGCAGGGTCTACAGGCAATCACAGACTACAAAATGAAACCAGCCACGTAGCCGACACCGACGTCTTGCTCCCGGACAAGCTAAACACCTTCTTCGGCCGCTTTGAGGATAACACAGTGCCACCGACGAGGCCCACTACCAAGGACTGTGGCCTCTCCTTCTCCGTGGCCGATGTGAGTAAGACATTTAAGCATGTTAACCCCCGCAAGGCTGTCGGCCCAGACGGCATCCCTAGCCGCGTCCTCAGAGCATGCGCAGACCAGCTGGCTGGTGTGTTTATGGACATATTAAATCTCTCCCTTTCCCAGTCTGCTGTTCCCACATGCTTCAAGATGGCCACCATTGTTCCTGTACCCAAGAAAGCAAAGGTAACTGAACTAAATGACTATTTCCCCGTAGCACTCACCTCTGTCATCATGAAGTGCTTTGAGAGACTAGTCAAGGATCATATCACCTCTACCTTACCTGTCACCCTAGACCCACTTAAATTTGTTACCGCCCCAATAGATCCACAGACGATGCAATAGCCATCACACTGCACACTGCCCTATCCCATCTAGACAAGAGGAATACCTATGTAAGAATGCTGTTCATTGACTATAGCTCAGCATTCAACACCATAGTACCCTCCAAGCTCATCATTAAGCTCGAGGCCCTGGGTCTGAACCCCGCCCTGTGCAACTGGGTCCTGGACTTCCTGACAGGCCGCCCCCAGGTGGTGAAGGTAGGAAACAACATCTCCACTTCGCTGATCCTCAACACAGGGGCCCCACAAGGGTGCATGCTCAGCCCCCTCCTGTACTCCCTGTTCACCCATGATTGTGTGGCCAAGCATGCCTCCAACTCAATCATCAAGTTTGCAGACAACACAACAGTAGTAGGCTTGATTACCAACAATGATGAGACAGCCTACGGGGAGGAGGTGAGGGCCCTGGCGGAGTGGTGCCAGGAAAATAACCTCTCACTCAACGTCAACAAAACAAAGGAGAGGATCGTGGATTCAGGAAACAGCAGAGGGTGCACCCCCCTATCCACATCGACGGGGCCGCAGTGGAGAAGGTGGAAAGCTTCAAGTTCCTTGGCGTACACATCACTGACAAACTGAAATGGTCCACCCACGCAGACAGTGTGGTGAAGAAGGCGCAACAGAGCCTCTTCAACCTCAGGAGGCTGAAGAAATTTGCCTTGGCACCTAAAACCTTCACAAACTTTTACAGATGCACAATTGAGAGCATCCTGTCGGCCTGTATCACCGCCTGGTACGGCAACTGCACCGCCCGCAACCGCAGGGCTCTCCAGAGGGTGGTGCGGTCTGCCGAACGCATTACCGGGGGCAAACTACCCACCCTCCAAGACACCTACAGCACCCGATGTCACAGGAAGGCCAAAAAGATAATCAAGGACATCAACAACCCGAGCCACTGCCTGTTCACCACACTATTATCTAGAAGGCGAGGTCAGTACAGGTGCATCAAAGCTGGGACCGACAGAATGAAAAACAGCTTCTATCTCAAGGCCATTGGACTGTTAAATAGCCATCACTAGCACATTAGAGGCTGCTGCTGCCTATTGAAATCACTGGCCACTTTAAGAAATGGAACACTAGTCACTTTAATAATGTTTACATATCTTGCACTACTCATCTCATATGTATATACTGTATTCTATTCTATAATATTCTACTGTATCTTAGTCCATGCCGCTCTGTCATTGCTTGTCCATATATGTATATATTCTTAAATTCCATTCCTTACTTAGATTTGTGTGTATTGGGTATATGTTGTGAAATTGTTAGATATTACTTGTTAGATATTACTGCACTGTCAGAGCTAGAAGCACAAGCATTTCGCTACACCCGCTATAACATCTGCTAAACACGTGTATGTGACAAATAAAATGTGATTTGATTTGAATCTGTATCGCTGAAGTGCCTGTGTTTTGTTCTGACATCAGAGTCCTAATGCTCTGTTCAATCTGTAGACAAAAAGCTATTGTCTAAACAAATTACACAGGATGATGATGCATGAAAAGTATGTATTTTCCCCCAGCGAGACAGACTTCAGTTCCCCTCAGACACAATTAATCAATCCCGGAGCAATCTCACCTGGCCCAGGAAGTGCTGTCAGGATTATCCTAAATTAAAAAGACCTTTCAATGATTCAGGTAACCGCCAAAATAAAGGAAACACCAACTAAAGTGTCTTTATAGGGTGTTGGGCCACCACGAGTCGACATAACAGCTTCAACGCGCCTTGGCAGATACCTGTATTTCAGTCTTACAACCAACAACCTAAGATATAAAATCTGTTTCATGTCCCTAGATTATTTTAAAATATTCCTGAATTAAATATTCTTCTCAAATGTAGACCGATAAATTGACTTGTGTTGTGTAGTTAACCGTTATTAACCACAACATTTATTCGTCAGTGTAACAGTATAGCTGTGCATTACTGTGTGTAAACACAGCTTAAATCATTACATTCGCATCAGTTAACTGTACAAATGTTTATTTTTTATGTGTAATTAAAAGTTTACACGTAATGCAAATGTGTCTTTGGCGCTCTGGCTGAGAGTAAAATAATCAAAAACAGCCATTAAACATACACATCACACTTTGAATATGTACATGTCAGTTCACCAGAGTATTATTTAGATTCGTCACTGCAAAGGGGATAAAGGATTTGTTTTTAGGCCATTCTTCCTTGCGAGTGGCACCTTAGTCTCCAACCTTACTATGGTATCGTCAATGGCAATTCCATGTTATTTCAGTCAGTCGGTTGTGGTGAAACGGGTCAAACAGCGGTGCGGTGAACATCTCCACCGGCGCCGTATGTCTACATCAACCGTACTACACGTGGTGGACCGGGGATTTTTTTTCTCCCGTTACTGCTGAGAAATATAGGCTACTTTCTTGGTAAAGTATAGGGCTGTGCATACTCCATATTCACTACCTGGTGTGGTTTCTACTGTTCTCTCCTCCTGTTAAATCCCCACCCATGTTTAGGATGTTATCACTGATCAGCTATCAATCTTTTGTCATTCAGAAAGGTGGATATTTCTAAATTGTTCTAGTTGCAATTGATCATAATGAGAAATGTGTATTAACTATTCATAATCGTGGATTATCTTAATATGTAATTCTGATCGAGGCAAAAATAAAAAACTAGAGCCACAAAATCCCGTGTTCAAATCGTGGATAATAAAACATGCGTGTGGGATACATGTTCCCATTGGTAAAAAGATCACATTCAACAGGTTGACTGTTGCACAGAAAAGTACTTACTTGAGCCCAGAAAACAGTCCGTAATCCTTCGAAAACAGCTTGTCGAAGACGGACCATCTTCCATGTCTGCCTGTGAGCGAGCAGAGCGCTTGGAGGGACCAGCTACGGAGCGAAACCAGGGTATAGTTCCTCTCTGCTCGCTACTAGAACTGCAACGGTTGGTCCAGGTTGGTCCAGAATGCGTGGAGATTATATGTCCTAGGTCCTAATAGCCCGTGCCAACCGAGCCGGGAGTGCCGTTGTCGTGAGCAGTGCGTGGTCCGTTATGGAGCACGGTAACGTAAACGTATAGACGAGAGCAGCAGCGTTAAAGGGTCTCCCCCCTCACTCGAACGGAGGGAGGCGCACGGGCTGGGAGGAGGGAGAAATGGGAGTGTACTGTTTACTGTACTCGGCGAAAATAAACCGAGAAGTGCAACGTACAGTTGGCGGCGACGCTGTACGCTGACTCGCGTCCCTCCAGCTGGCTGTTGTGTTAGGCTAACCGTTCCTGGGTGTCGCTCGTTGCTGAGCCACCTCCACACCACATGCCCAGCCAGTCAGCTACTCTCTGGAGACGGACGGGGTGCTGTTCACACCAAAGCTGTCGCCAGATCGATATAGGCTATGCGTTTTCAGTCCCGCAGTCAGACAGTCAGGGGGAAAGGGGCGTGCATGGGTGTGATTTCTCAGGGTTGGTAACAATGTATACATAAGTCATTGGTTGGTAACTGCTGCTGTACCGCCTACATCCTCTGTATTTTATTGATGTTAAAGGCAAGACGTTGGAGATTTCTCCACAAGAGGAATAAGACTAATGGATTAGAATAGAGAGGGAGAAACATTTTAATAGAATTAGCTATAGGCCCACTTTGCGCTCTTTTATTTATATGGAAACACAATTTACACGTTGTCTCCAACATTAGGCTCGTCCATATGCTATATACCTAGTATAGGGCTTTGATTCAACATCGAATAGTACATTTCTTTCTCTGACAAATTGTAGCACAATCCAAATCAGAGTACTTTGCCCTATGTAGTGAACATGAATAGTCTGGCCAGAGATATGCCAAACATTACACTGATGAAGACAATGATGCATGATAAAGGCAGCCAGTCACTATAACATGAAGGCAGCCAGTCATTATAATACAAAGGCAGTCAGTCAGTCATTATAATATAAAGGCAGACAGTCATTATAATATAAAGGCAGCCAGTCATTATAATATAAAGGCAGTCAGCCAGTCATTATAATATAAAGGCAGTCAGTCATTATAATATAAAGGCAGTCAGTCAGTCATTATAATATAAAGGCAGACAGTCATTATAATATAAAGGCAGTCAGTCAGTCATTATAATATAAAGGCAGCCAGTCATTATAATATAAAGGCAGTCAGTCATTATAATATAAAGGCAGTCAGTCAGTCATTTTAATATAAAGGCAGTCAGTCAGTTATTATAATATAAAGGCAGTCAGTCAGTAATTATAATATGAAGGCAGTCAGTCATTATAATATAAAGGCAGACAGTCATTATAATATAAAGGCAGTCAGTCATTATAATATAAAGGCAGTCAGTCAGTCATTATAATATAAAGGCAGCCAGTCAGTAATTATGATATAAAGGCAGTCAGTCATTATAATATAAAGGCAGTCAGTCATTATAATATAAAGGCAGACAGTCATTATAATATAAAGGCAGTCAGTCATTATAATATAAAGGCAGTCAGTCAGTCATTATAATATAAAGGCAGTCAGTCATTATAATATAAAGGCAGTCAGTCAGTAATTATAATATAAAGGCAGCCAGTCAGTCATTATAATATAAAGGCAGTCAGTCAGTCATTATAATATAAAGGCAGTCAGTCATTATAATATAAAGGCAGTCAGTCATTATAATATGAAGGCAGTCAGTCATTATAATATAAAGGCAGTCAGTCATTATAATATAAAGGCAGACAGACAGTCATTATAATATAAAGGCAGCCAGTCAGTCATTATAATATAAAGGCAGCCAGTCATTATAATATAAAGGCAGTCAGTCATTATAATATAAAGGCAGTCAGTCATTATAATATAAAGGCAGACAGTCATTATAATATAAAGGCAGTCAGTCAGTCATTATAATATAAAGGCAGTCAGTAATTATAATATAAAGGCAGTCAGTCAGTCATTATAATATAAAGGCAGTCAGTCATTATAACATAAAGGTAGTCAGTCAGTCATTATAATATCAAGGCAGTCAGTAATTATAATATAAAGGCAGTCAGTCAGTCATTATAATATAAAGGCAGTCAGTCATTATAATATAAAGGCAGTCAGTCAGTCATTATAATATAAAGGCAGTCAGTCATTATAATATAAAGGCAGCCAGTCATTACAATATAAAGGCAGTCAGTCATTATAATATAAAGGCAGCCAGTCATTATAATATAAAGGCAGCCAGTCAGTCATTATAATATAAAGGCAGTCAGTCATTATAATATAAAGGCAGCCAGTCAGTCATTATAATATAAAGGCAGTCAGTCAGTCATTATAATATAAAGGCAGTCAGTCAGTCATTATAATATAAAGGCAGTCAGTCAGTCATTATAATATAAAGGCAGTCAGTCAGTCATTATAATATAAAGGCAGCCAGTCAGTCATTATAATATAAAGGCAGTCAGTCATTATAATATAAAGGCAGCCAGTCATTATAATATAAAGGCAGACAGTCATTATAATATAAAGGCAGTCAGTCAGTCATTATAATATAAAGGCAGCCAGTCATTATAATATAAAGGCAGTCAGTCATTATAATGTAAAGGCAGCCAGTCAGTCATTATAATATAAGGCAGCCAGTCAGTCATTATAATATAAAGGCAGGCAGTCAGTCAGTAATTATAATATGAAGGCAGTCAGTCATTATAATATAAAGGCAGTCAGTCATTATAATATAAAGGCAGTCACTCAGTCAGTATAATATCAAGGCAGCCAGTCATTATAAAATAAAGGCAGTCAGTCATTATAATATAAAGGCAGTCAGTCATTATAATATAAAGGCAGCCAGTCATTATAATATAAAGGCAGTCAGTCATTATAATATAAGGCAGCCAGTCAGTCATTATAATATAAAGGCAGTCAGTCATTATAATATAAAGGCAGACAGTCAGTCATTATAATATAAAGGGAGTCAGTCATTATAATATAAAGGCAGTCAGTCATTATAATATAAAGGCAGACAGTCAGTCATTATAATATAAAGGCAGTCAGTCATTATAATATAAAGGCAGTCAGTCATTATAATATAAAGGCAGACAGTCAGTCATTATAATATAAAGGCAGTCAGTCATTATAATATAAAGGCAGTCAGTCATTATAATATAAAGGCAGTCACTCAGTCAGTATAATATCAAGGCAGCCAGTCATTATAAAATAAAGGCAGTCAGTCATTATAATATAAAGGCAGTCAGTCATTATAATATAAAGGCAGTCAGTCAGTCATTATAATATAAAGGCAGACAGTCATTATAAAATAAAGGCAGTCAGTCATTATAATATAAAGGCAGTCAGTCATTATAATATAAAGGCAGACAGTCATTATAATATAAAGGCAGTCAGTCAGTCATTATAATATAAAGGCAGTCAGTCATTATAATATAAAGGCAGACAGTCATTATAATATAAAGGCAGTCAGTCAGTCATTATAATATAAAGGCAGTCAGTAATTATAATATAAAGGCAGTCAGTCAGTAATTATAATATAAAGGCAGTCAGTCAGTCATTATAATATAAAGGCAGTCAGTAATTATAATATAAAGGCAGACAGTCATTATAATATAAAGGCAGTCAGTCAGTCATTATAATATAAAGGCAGTCAGTCATTATAATATAAAGGCAGTCAGTCATTATAATATAAAGGCAGACAGTCATTATAATATAAAGGCAGTCAGTCAGTCATTATAATATAAAGGCAGACAGTCATTATAATATAAAGGCAGTCAGTCAGTCATTATAATATAAAGGCAGTCAGTCATTATAATATAAAGGCAGACAGTCATTATAATATAAAGGCAGTCAGTCAGTCATTATAATATAAAGGCAGACAGTCATTATAATATAAAGGCAGTCAGTCAGTCATTATAATATAAAGGCAGTCAGTAATTATAATATAAAGGCAGACAGTCATTATAATATAAAGGCAGCCAGTCTGTCATTATAAAATAAAGGCAGTCAGTCATTATAATATAAAGGCAGTCAGTCATTATAATATAAAGGCAGACAGTCATTATAGTATAAAGGCAGTCAGTCAGTCATTATAATATAAAGGCAGTCAGTCATTATAATATAAAGGCAGACAGTCATTATAATATAAAGGCAGTCAGTCATTATAATATAAAGGCAGCCAGTCATTATAATATAAAGGCAGTCAGTCATTATAATATAAGGCAGCCAGTCAGTCATTATAATATAAAGGCAGTCAGTCATTATAATATAAAGGCAGACAGTCAGTCATTATAATATAAAGGGAGTCAGTCATTATAATATAAAGGCAGTCAGTCATTATAATATAAAGGCAGACAGTCAGTCATTATAATATAAAGGCAGTCAGTCATTATAATATAAAGGCAGTCAGTCATTATAATATAAAGGCAGACAGTCAGTCATTATAATATAAAGGCAGTCAGTCATTATAATATAAAGGCAGTCAGTCATTATAATATAAAGGCAGTCACTCAGTCAGTATAATATCAAGGCAGCCAGTCATTATAAAATAAAGGCAGTCAGTCATTATAATATAAAGGCAGTCAGTCATTATAATATAAAGGCAGTCAGTCAGTCATTATAATATAAAGGCAGACAGTCATTATAAAATAAAGGCAGTCAGTCATTATAATATAAAGGCAGTCAGTCATTATAATATAAAGGCAGACAGTCATTATAATATAAAGGCAGTCAGTCAGTCATTATAATATAAAGGCAGTCAGTCATTATAATATAAAGGCAGACAGTCATTATAATATAAAGGCAGTCAGTCAGTCATTATAATATAAAGGCAGTCAGTCATTATAATATAAAGGCAGACAGTCATTATAATATAAAGGCAGTCAGTCAGTCATTATAATATAAAGGCAGTCAGTAATTATAATATAAAGGCAGTCAGTCAGTAATTATAATATAAAGGCAGTCAGTCAGTCATTATAATATAAAGGCAGTCAGTAATTATAATATAAAGGCAGACAGTCATTATAATATAAAGGCAGTCAGTCAGTCATTATAATATAAAGGCAGTCAGTCATTATAATATAAAGGCAGTCAGTCATTATAATATAAAGGCAGACAGTCATTATAATATAAAGGCAGTCAGTCAGTCATTATAATATAAAGGCAGTCAGTCATTATAATATAAAGGCAGACAGTCATTATAATATAAAGGCAGTCAGTCAGTCATTATAATATAAAGGCAGTCAGTCATTATAATATAAAGGCAGACAGTCATTATAATATAAAGGCAGTCAGTCAGTCATTATAATATAAAGGCAGACAGTCATTATAATATAAAGGCAGTCAGTCAGTCATTATAATATAAAGGCAGTCAGTAATTATAACATAAAGGCAGACAGACATTATAATATAAAGGCAGCCAGTCTGTCATTATAAAATAAAGGCAGTCAGTCATTATAATATAAAGGCAGTCAGTCATTATAATATAAAGGCAGACAGTCATTATAGTATAAAGGCAGTCAGTCAGTCATTATAATATAAAGGCAGTCAGTCATTATAATATAAAGGCAGACAGTCATTATAATATAAAGGCAGTCAGTCAGTAATTATAATATAAAGGCAGTCAGTAATTATAATATAAAGGCAGTCAGTCATTATAATATAAAGGCAGTCAGTCATTATAACATAAAGGTAGTCAGTCAGTCATTATAATATCAAGGCAGTCAGTAATTATAATATAAAGGCAGTCAGTCAGTCATTATAATATAAAGGCAGTCAGTCATTATAATATAAAGGCAGTCAGTCAGTCATTATAATATAAAGGCAGGCAGTCATTATAATATAAAGGCAGCCAGTCATTACAATATAAAGGCAGTCAGTCATTATAATATAAAGGCAGCCAGTCATTATAATATAAAGGCAGCCAGTCAGTCATTATAATATAAAGGCAGTCAGTCATTATAATATAAAGGCAGCCAGTCAGTCATTATAATATAAAGGCAGTCAGTCATTATAATATAAAGGCAGCCAGTCAGTAATTATGATATAAAGGCAGCCAGTCATTATAATATAAAGGCAGTCAGTCATTATAATATAAAGGCAGTCAGTCAGTCATTATAATATAAAGGCAGTCAGTCAGTCATTATAATATAAAGGCAGCCAGTTAATCATTATAATATAAAGACAGCCAGTCATTATAATATAAAGACAGTCAGTCATTATAATATAAAGCCAGTCAGTCATTATAATATAAAGGCAGCCAGTCAGTAATTATGATATAAAGGCAGCCAGTCATTATAATATAAAGGCAGCCAGTCATTATAATATAAAGGCAGACAGTCATTATAATATAAAGGCAGTCAGTCATTATAATATAAAGCCAGTCAGTCATTATAATATAAAGGCAGCCAGTCAGTCATTATAATATAAAGGCAGCCAGTTAATCATTATAATATAAAGACAGCCAGTCATTATAATATAAAGACAGTCAGTCATTATAATATAAAGGCAGTCAGTCAGTCATTATAATATAAAGGCAGTCAGTCAGTCATTATAATATTAAGGCAGCCAGTTAATCATTATAATATAAAGACAGCCAGTCATTATAATATAAAGACAGTCAGTCATTATAATATAAAGCCAGTCAGTCATTATAATATAAAGGCAGCCAGTCAGTAATTATGATATAAAGGCAGCCAGTCATTATAATATAAAGGCAGCCAGTCATTATAATATAAAGGCAGACAGTCATTATAATATAAAGGCAGTCAGTCATTATAGTATAAAGGCAGTCAGTCATTATAATATAAAGGCAGACAGTCATTATAATATAAAGGCAGTCAGTCAGTCATTATAATATAAAGGCAGTCAGTCATTATAATATAAAGGCAGACAGTCATTATAATATAAAGGCAGTCAGTCAGTCATTATAATATAAAGGCAGACAGTCATTATAATATAAAGGCAGTCAGTCAGTCATTATAATATAAAGGCAGTCAGTAATTATAACATAAAGGCAGACAGACATTATAATATAAAGGCAGCCAGTCTGTCATTATAAAATAAAGGCAGTCAGTCATTATAATATAAAGGCAGTCAGTCATTATAATATAAAGGCAGACAGTCATTATAGTATAAAGGCAGTCAGTCAGTCATTATAATATAAAGGCAGTCAGTCATTATAATATAAAGGCAGACAGTCATTATAATATAAAGGCAGTCAGTCAGTAATTATAATATAAAGGCAGTCAGTAATTATAATATAAAGGCAGTCAGTCATTATAATATAAAGGCAGTCAGTCATTATAACATAAAGGTAGTCAGTCAGTCATTATAATATCAAGGCAGTCAGTAATTATAATATAAAGGCAGTCAGTCAGTCATTATAATATAAAGGCAGTCAGTCATTATAATATAAAGGCAGTCAGTCAGTCATTATAATATAAAGGCAGGCAGTCATTATAATATAAAGGCAGCCAGTCATTACAATATAAAGGCAGTCAGTCATTATAATATAAAGGCAGCCAGTCATTATAATATAAAGGCAGCCAGTCAGTCATTATAATATAAAGGCAGTCAGTCATTATAATATAAAGGCAGCCAGTCAGTCATTATAATATAAAGGCAGTCAGTCATTATAATATAAAGGCAGCCAGTCAGTAATTATGATATAAAGGCAGCCAGTCATTATAATATAAAGGCAGTCAGTCATTATAATATAAAGGCAGTCAGTCAGTCATTATAATATAAAGGCAGTCAGTCAGTCATTATAATATAAAGGCAGCCAGTTAATCATTATAATATAAAGACAGCCAGTCATTATAATATAAAGACAGTCAGTCATTATAATATAAAGCCAGTCAGTCATTATAATATAAAGGCAGCCAGTCAGTAATTATGATATAAAGGCAGCCAGTCATTATAATATAAAGGCAGCCAGTCATTATAATATAAAGGCAGACAGTCATTATAATATAAAGGCAGTCAGTCATTATAATATAAAGCCAGTCAGTCATTATAATATAAAGGCAGCCAGTCAGTCATTATAATATAAAGGCAGCCAGTTAATCATTATAATATAAAGACAGCCAGTCATTATAATATAAAGACAGTCAGTCATTATAATATAAAGGCAGTCAGTCAGTCATTATAATATAAAGGCAGTCAGTCAGTCATTATAATATTAAGGCAGCCAGTTAATCATTATAATATAAAGACAGCCAGTCATTATAATATAAAGACAGTCAGTCATTATAATATAAAGCCAGTCAGTCATTATAATATAAAGGCAGCCAGTCAGTAATTATGATATAAAGGCAGCCAGTCATTATAATATAAAGGCAGCCAGTCATTATAATATAAAGGCAGACAGTCATTATAATATAAAGGCAGTCAGTCATTATAGTATAAAGGCAGTCAGTCATTATAATATAAAGGCAGACAGTCATTATAATATAAAGGCAGTCAGTCAGTCATTATAATATAAAGGCAGACAGTCATTATAATATAAAGGCAGCCAGTCAGTCATTATAATATAAAGGCAGTCAGTCATTATAATATAAAGGCAGACAGTCATTATAATATAAAGGCAGCCAGCCAGTCATTATAATATAAAGGCAGTCAGTCATTATAATATAAAGGCAGTCAGTCATTATAATATAAAGGCAGCCAGTCATTATGATATAAAGGCAGCCAGTCAGTCATTATAATATAAAGGCAGCCAGTCAGTCATTATAATATAAAGGCAGTCAGTCATTATAATATAAAGGCAGCCAGTCAGTCATTATAATATAAAGGCAGTCAGTCATTATAATATAAAGGCAGTCAGTCAGTCATTATAATATAAAGGCAGCCAGTCATTATAATATACATTTACATTTACATTTTAGTCATTTAGCAGACGCTCTTATCCAGAGCGACTTACAGGAGCAATTAGGGTTAAGTGCCTTGCTCAAGGGCACATTTACGTCATTTAGCAGACGCTCTTATCCAGAGCGACTCACCAATTGGTGCGTTCACCCTATAGCCAGTGGGATAACCACTTTACAATTTTTTTTTTGGGGGGGGGGGGGGGGGTAGAAGGATTACTTTATCCTATCCCAGGTATTCCTTAAAGAGGTGGGGTTTCAAATGTCTCCGGAAGGTGGTGAGTGACTCCGCTGTCCTGGCGTCGTGAGGGAGCTTGTTCCACCATTGGGGTGCCAGAGAAGCGAACAGTTTTGACTGGGCTGAGCGGGAACTATGCTTCCGCAGAGGAAGGGGAGCCAGCAGGCCAGAGGTGGATGAACGCAATGCCCTCGTTTGGGTGTAGGGACTGATCAGAGCCCGAAGGTACAGAGGTGCCGTTCCCCTCACTGCTCCATAGGCAAGCACCATGGTCTTGTAGCGGATGCGAGCTTCAACTGGAAGCCAGTGGAGTGTGCGGAGGAGGGGGGTGACGTGAGAGAACTTGGGAAGGTTGAACACCAGACGGGCTGCGGCATTCTGGATGAGTTGTAGGGGTTTAATGGCACAGGCAGGGAGGCCAGCCAACAGCGAGTTGCAGTAGTCCAGACGGGAGATGACAAGTGCCTGGATTAGGACCTGTGCCGCTTCCTGTGTAAGGCAGGGTCGTACTCTCCGAATGTTGTAGAGCATGAACCTGCAGGAGCGGGTCACCGCCTTGATGTTGGCGGAGAACGACAGGGTGTTGTCCAGGGTCACGCCTAGGCTCTTCGCACTCTGGGAGGAGGACACAGCGGAGTTGTCAACCGTGATGGCGAGATCATGGAACGGGCAGTCCTTCCCCGGGAGGAAGAGCAGCTCCGTCTTGCCAGGGTTCAGCTTGAGGTGGTGATCCGTCATCCATACTGATATGTCTGCCAGACATGCAGAGATGCGATTCGCCACCTGGTTATCAGAAGGGGGAAAGGAGAAGATTAGTTGTGTATCGTCAGCGTAGCAATGATAGGAGAGGCCATGTGAGGATATGACAGAGCCAAGTGACTTGGTGTATAGGGAGAAAAGGAGAGGGCCTAGAACTGAGCCCTGGGGGACACCAGTGGTGAGAGCACGTGGTGCGGAGACAGCTTCTCGCCACGCCACTTGGTAGGAGCGACCGGTCAGGTAGGACGCAATCCAGGAGTGAGCCGCGCCGGAGATGCCCAGCTCGGAGAGGGTGGAGAGGAGGATCTGATGGTTCACAGTATCAAAGGCAGCAGACAGGTCTAGAAGGACAAGAGCAGAGGAGAGAGAGTTAGCTTTAGCAGTGCGGAGAGCCTCCGTGACACAGAGAAGAGCAGTCTCAGTTGAATGACCAGTCCTGAAACCTGACTGGTTTGGATCAAGAAGGTCATTCTGAGAGAGATAGCAAGAGAGTTGGCTAAAGACGGCACGCTCAATAGTTTTGGAAAGAAAAGAAAGAAGGGATACTGGTCTGTAGTTGTTGACATCAGTGGGGTCGAGTGTTGGTTTCTTGAGAAGGGGAGCAACTCTCGCTCTCTTGAAGACGGAAGGGACATGGCCAGCGGTCAAGGATGAGTTGATCAGCGAGGTGAGGTAGGGGAGAAGGTCACCGGAGATGGTCTGGAGAAGAGAGGAGGGGATGGGGTCAAGCGGGCAGGTTGTTGGGCGGCCTGCAGTCACAAGTCGCAGGATTTTATCTGGAGAGAGAGGGGAGAAAGAAGTCAAAGCATAGGGTAGGGCAGTGTGAGTAGGACCAGCAGTGTCATTAGACTTAACAAACGAGGATCGAATGTCGTCAACCTTCTTTTCAAAGTGGTTGACGAAGTCATCCACAGAGAGAGAGGAGGGGGGGGGCGGGGGGGGGGGGAGGATTCAGGAGGGAGGAAAATGTGGCAAAGAGCTTCCTAGGGTTAGAGGCAGATGCTTGGAATTTAGAGTGGTAGAAAGTGGCCTTAGCAGCAGAAACAGATGAAGAAAATGTAGAGAGGAGGGAGTGAAAAGATGCCAGGTCGGCAGGGAGTTTAGTTTTCTTCCATTTCCGCTCCGCTGCCCGGAGCTCTGTTCTGTGAGCTCGCAATGAGTCATCAAGCCACGGAGCTGGAGGGGAGGACCGAGCCGGCCGGGAGGATAGGGGACACAGAGAGTCAAAGGATGCAGAAAGGGAGGAGAGGAGGGTTGAGGAGGCAGAATCAGGAGATTGGAGGGAGAAGGATTGAGCAGAGGGAAGAGATGATAGGATGGAAGAGGAGAGAGTAGTGGGAGAGAGAGAGCGAAGGTTGCGGCGGCGCATTACCATCTGTGTAGGGGCAGAGTGAGTAGTGTGGGAGGAGAGCGAGAGAGAAAAGGAAACAAAGTAGTGGTCGGAGACATGGAGGGGAGTTGCAGTGAGATTAGTAGAAGAGCAGCATCTAGTAAAGATGAGGTCAAGCGTATTGCCTGCCTTGTGAGTAGGGGGGGACGGTGAGAGGGTGAGGTCAAAAGAGGAGAGAAGTGGAAAGAAGGAGGCAGAGAGAAATGAGTCAAATGTGGACATAGGGAGGTTGAAATCCCCCAAAACTGTGAGGGGTGAGCCATCCTCAGGAAAGGAACTTATCAAGGCGTCAAGCTCATTGATGAACTCTCCAAGGGAACCTGGAGGGCGATAGATGACAAGGATATTAAGCTTAAATGGGCTAGTGACTGTGACAGCATGGAATTCAAATGAGGAGATAGACAGATGGGTTAGGGGAAAAATTGAGAATGTCCACTTGGGAGAGATGAGGATTCCTGTGCCACCACCCCTCTGACCAGATGTTCTCGGGGTATGCGAGAACACATGGTCAGACGCAGTGGCGGCTCCTGAAAAAATTCTCAGGGGGGGCAATTTTTCTGATGATTTAGGTGACCTACACACATTTTAAAAAAGATATGTCCAGCAACAACATGAAGACAGGGGCAGCATATAAGTCAATACCAGAAGCATTTATTGACTGATCTCAAAAGTGTTGGCTTACCAGGGTTGGTGGAGCCCTCAGTTTCATCTTTGCCTCGCAAAGCTAACTCAAACACTCCGCAAAACTTCACACACTGGATTAGCCGGCTGAGGATGTGGCGGTTCTTGCTAATGTCGTAGTAAATATATTTGTTATAGTGAATATGGAATATGATATGTTGAGTAAAATGTTGTGCTAAGATCTATTTAGGTCAGGAGCTGGTTATAAGTTCTGTTCCTATCCAATAACAATGGACAAAAGGGTCCTATCTTGTCAGCCTTGTCAGTTTCAGTTCTCCAGTAAACTTGTGATTATCAACACTAACCTCATCGTTGTGGCGGCGGACAGCTAGCCTGTATCCCTCATCCAGTTGAGTGGGAATGTTCACTCTCCCCAAAGCAGACAATCTCAAACAGGTATCCATGTGGGTCTTTGACAGCTCATGTTTCTTAATCTTTCCTGAAAGATGGTGCATGTCCGTTACACACCAGTCGCTGTCCAAGCGGTGCTGTCTGCCGTGCCGCCTTCAGGGTGAAAGAGTAAGCAGGGGGTAGCAGAAGACTGCATTAGCTACATCGCAGCCTGCTAGCCAGGTTTTTCGTTCGTACCAATTTTTGGAAAATCCTCGGGTGTAGGACTTCCCCCCTTTAGTAGAAACCTGTTGAATTATTAAATTTGGTCTGGGAGGTCCTAATTGTTTCGTTGCCAATTTATCTTCATTTGTTCGCCGACAAAAAGGAACTTTCAAAGACACAATCGAGTTGCACTGAAGCCTAGCCATTTTGACAGTAATAGTGAATTGATTGACGCTGCTACCCGCTCTTTTCTTAGTTACGTTCATGGTTATGTTACGTATGACGAAAGCGCGTAAGTGCAAGCCCTCAGAAACCCATAGAGATTGTATTGAAAGCTCTGATATTTGAAAAAAATAGATTTTACATGGGAGTCTATGACAGACTTCTGGGCGATTTTCAACCTGACTGAAATCGCCCCAAAAGGGGGGGGGCCATTTGAAGCACGACTTTAGCCTGATTGGACATTTAGTGGCACTGTGGCAGATCAGACGTCTAGATTACAACACTGATAACTACTGTTGCCGTGATATAATTGATTAGAAAAAAAATCCCTTCCTTTTCCCGTTTGGCAGTGCGTCGCCCATATCGCCCTATTGAACACACCGCCCCTGGTCAGACGAGGAGAGAGCAGTAGGAGTAGCAGTGTTTTCAGTGGTAATCCATGTTTCCGTCAGCGCCAGGAAGTCGAGGGACTGGAGATTAGCATAGGCTGGGATGAAGTCAGCTTTGTTGGCAGCAGAACGGCAGTTCCAGAGGCTGCCTGAGACCTGGAAGTCCAGGTGTGGGGTGCGTGCAGGGACCACCAGGTTAGAGAGGCAGCAGCCACGCGGTGTGGGGCGTTTGTGTAGCCTGTGCAGAGAGGAGAGAACAGGGATAGGCAGAGGCATAGTTGACAGGCTGTAGCAAATGGCTACAATAATGCAGAGGAGATCGGAATGAAATGAACTAAACATCTGGGACAAGGCAGTCAGTCATTATAATATAAAGGCAGTCAGTCAGTCATTATAATATAAAGGGAGTCAGTCATTATAATATAAAGGCAGACAGTCATTATAATATAAAGGCAGTCAGTCAGTCATTATAATATAAAGGCAGACAGTCATTATAATATAAAGGCAGTCAGTCATTATAATATAAAGGCAGTCAGTCATTATAATATAAAGGCAGTCAGTCAGTCATTATGATATAAAGGCAGTCAGTCATTATAATATAAAGGCAGTCAGTCAGTCATTATAATATAAAGGCAGTCAGTCATTATAATATAAAGGCAATCAGTCAGTCATTATAATATAAAGGCAGTCAGTCATTATAATATAAAGGCAGTCAGTCAGTCATTATAATATAAAGGCAGTCAGTCATTATAATATAAAGGCAGCCAGTCAGTCATTATAATATAAAGGCAGTCAGTCAGTCATTATAATATAAAGGCAGACAGTCATTATAATATAAAGGCAGCCAGTCAGTCATTATAATATAAAGGCAGTCAGTCATTATAATATAAAGGCAGACAGTCATTATAATATAAAGGCAGTCAGTCAGTCATTATAATATAAAGGGAGTCAGTAATTATGATATAAAGGCAGCCAGTCATTATAATATAAAGGCAGACAGTCATTATAATATAAAGGCAGTCAGTCATTATAATATAAAGGCAGTCAGTCAGTCATTATAATATAAAGGCAGTCAGTCATTATAATATAAAGGCAGTCAGTCAGTCATTATAATATAAAGGCAGCCAGTCATTATGATATAAAGGCAGCCAGTCAGTCTTTATAATATAAAAGTAGCCATTCATTATAATATAAAGGCAGTCACTCAGTCAGTATAATATCAAGGCAGTCAGTCATTATGATATAAAGGCAGCCAGTCATTATAATATAAAGGCAGCCAGTCATTATGATATAAAGGCAGCCAGTCATTATAATATAAAGGCAGTCACTCAGTCAGTATAATATCAAGGCAGTCAGTCATTATAATATAAAGGCAGCCAGTCATTATGATATAAAGGCAGCAAGTCATTATAATATAAAGGCAGCCAGTCATTATGATATAAAGGCAGCCAGTCATTATAATATAAAGGCAGTCAGTCAGTCAGTATAATATCAAGGCAGTCAGTCATTATAATATAAAGGCAGTCAGTCATTATAATGTAAAGGCAGTCAGTCATTATAATATAAAGGCAGACAGTCATTATAATATAAAGGCAGCCAGTCATTATAATATAAAGGCAGCCAGTCATTATAATATAAAGGCAGCCAGTCAGTCATTATAATATAAAGGCAGTCAGTCATTATAATGTAAAGGCAGCCAGTCAGTCATTATGATATAAAGGCAGTCAGTCAGTCATTATAATATAAAGGCAGACAGTCATTATAATATAAAGGCAGCCAGTCATTATGATATAAAGGCAGTCAGTCATTATAATATAAAGACAGTGAGTCATTATAATATAAAGGCAGCCAGTCATTATAATATAAAGGCAGTCAGTCAGTCATTATAATATAAAGGCAGTCAGTCATTATAATATAAAGGCAGCCAGTCAGTCATTATAATATAAAGGCAGTCAGTCATTATAATATAAAGGCAGTCAGTCATTATAATATAAAGGCAGTCAGTCATTATAATATAAAGGCAGTCAGTCATTATAATGTAAAGGGAGTCAGTCAGTCATGATAATATAAAGGGAGTCAGTCATTATAATATAAAGGCAGTCAGTCATTATAATATAAAGGCAGTCAGTCATTATAATATAAAGGCAGTCAGTCAGTCATTATAATATAAAGGCAGGCAGTCATTATAATATAAAGGCAGCCAGTCAGTCATTATAATATAAAGGCAGCCAGTCATTATAATATAAAGGCAGTCAGCCAGTCATTATAATATAAAGGCAGTCAGTCATTATAATATAAAGGCAGCCAGTCAGTCATTATAATATAAAGGCAGCCAGTCATTATAATATAAAGGCAGTCAGTCAGTAATTATAATATAAAGGCAGTCAGTCATTATAATATAAAGGCAGTCAGTCATTATAATATAAAGGCAGTCAGTCATTATAATATAAAGGCAGTCAGTCAGTCATTATAATATAAAGGCAGGCAGTCATTATAATATAAAGGCAGCCAGTCAGTCATTATAATATAAAGGCAGCCAGTCATTATAATATAAAGGCAGTCAGCCAGTCATTATAATATAAAGGCAGTCAGTCATTATAATATAAAGGCAGCCAGTCAGTCATTATAATATAAAGGCAGCCAGTCATTATAATATAAAGGCAGTCAGTCAGTAATTATAATATAAAGGCAGTCAGTCATTATAATATAAAGGCAGTCAGTCATTATAATATAAAGGCAGTCAGTCATTATAATATAAAGGCAGCCAGTCAGTCATTATAATATAAAGGCAGTCAGTCATTATAATATAAAGGCAGTCAGTCATTATAATATAAAGGCAGTCAGTCATTATAATATAAAGGCAGTCAGTCATTATAATGTAAAGGGAGTCAGTCAGTCATGATAATATAAAGGGAGTCAGTCATTATAATATAAAGGCAGCCAGTCATTATAATATAAGGCAGCCAGTCAGTCATTATAATATAAAGGGAGTCAGTCATTATAATATAAAGACAGTCAGTCATTATAATATAAAGGCAGTCAGTCATTATAATATAAAGGCAGCCAGTCAGTCATTATAATATAAAGGCAGCCAGTCATTATAATATAAAGGCAGTCAGTCAGTCATTATAATATAAAGGCAGTCAGTCATTATAATGTAAAGGGAGTCAGTCAGTCATGATAATATAAAGGGAGTCAGTCATTATAATATAAAGGCAGCCAGTCATTATAATATAAGGCAGCCAGTCAGTCATTATAATATAAAGGGAGTCAGTCATTATAATATAAAGGCAGTCAGTCATTATAATATAAAGGCAGTCAGTCATTATAATATAAAGGCAGCCAGTCAGTCATTATAATATAAAGGCAGCCAGTCATTATAATATAAAGGCAGTCAGTCAGTCATTATAATATAAAGGCAGTCAGTCATTATAATATAAAGGCAGACAGTCATTATAATATAAATGCAGCCAGTCAGTCATTATGATATAAAGGCAGCCAGTCATTATAATATAAAGGCAGCCAGTCATTATAATATAAATGCAGCCAGTCAGTCATTATGATATAAAGGCAGCCAGTCATTATAATATAAAGGCAGTCAGTCAGTCATTATGATATAAAGGCAGTCAGTCATTATAATATAAAGGCAGACAGTCATTATAATATAAAGGCAGACAGTCATTATAATATAAATGCAGCCAGTCAGTCATTATGATATAAAGGCAGCCAGTCATTATAATATAAAGGCAGCCAGTCATTATAATATAAAGGCAGTCAGTCATTATAATATAAAGGCAGACAGTCATTATAATATAAAGGCAGCCAGTCAGTAATTATGATATAAAGGCAGCCAGTCATTATAATATAAAGGCAGTCAGTCATTATAATATAAAGGCAGTCAGTCAGTCATTATAATATAAAGGCAGTCAGTCAGTCATTATAATATAAAGGCAGCCAGTTAATCATTATAATATAAAGACAGCCAGTCATTATAATAGAAAGGCAGCCAGTCAGTAATTATGATATAAAGGCAGCCAGTCATTATAATATAAAGGCAGCCAGTCATTATAATATAAAGGCAGACAGTCATTATAATATAAAGGCAGTCAGTCATTATAATATAAAGGCAGTCAGTCAGTCATTATAATATAAAGCGAGTCAGTCATTATAATATAAAGGCAGTCAGTCATTATAATGTAAAGGCAGCCAGTCAGTCATTATAATATAAAGGCAGTCAGTCATTATAATATAAAGGCAGTCAGTCATTATAATATAAAGGCAGTCAGTCAGTCATTATAATATAAAGGCAGCCAGTCAGTCATTATAATATAAAGGCAGCCAGTTAATCATTATAATATAAAGACAGCCAGTCATTATAATATAAAGACAGTCAGTCATTATAATATAAAGACAGTCAGTCAGTCATTATAATATAAAGGCAGACAGTCATTATAATATAAAGGCAGTCAGTCATTATAATATAAAGCCAGTCAGTCATTATAATATAAAGGCAGCCAGTCAGTAATTATGATATAAAGGCAGCCAGTCATTATAATATAAAGGCAGTCAGTCATTATAATATAAAGGCAGTCAGTCAGTCATTATAATATAAAGGCAGTCAGTCAGTCATTATAATATAAAGGCAGCCAGTTAATCATTATAATATAAAGACAGCCAGTCATTATAATATAAAGACAGTCAGTCATTATAATATAAAGCCAGTCAGTCATTATAATATAAAGGCAGTCAGTCATTATAATATAAAGGCAGTCAGTCAGTCATTATAATATAAAGGGAGTCAGTAATTATGATATAAAGGCAGCCAGTCATTATAATATAAAGCCAGCCAGTCATTATAATATAAAGGCAGACAGTCATTATAATATAAAGGCAGTCAGTCATTATAATATAAAGGCAGTCAGTCAGTCATTATAATATAAAGGGAGTCAGTAATTATGATATAAAGGCAGTCAGTCATTATAATATAAAGCCAGTCAGTCATTATAATATAAAGGCAGTCAGTCATTATAATATAAAGGCAGTCAGTCATTATAATATAAAGGGAGTCAGTAATTATAATATAAAGGCAGTCAGTCATTATAATATAAAGCCAGTCAGTCATTATAATATAAAGGCAGTCAGTCATTATAATATAAAGGCAGTCAGTCAGTCATTATAATATAAAGGGAGTCAGTAATTATGATATAAAGGCAGCCAGTCATTATAATATAAAGCCAGCCAGTCATTATAATATAAAGGCAGACAGTCATTATAATATAAAGGCAGTCAGTCATTATAATATAAAGGCAGTCAGTCAGTCATTATAATATAAAGGCAGCCAGTCATTATAATATAAAGGCAGCCAGTCAGTCATTATGATATAAAGGCAGCCAGTCATTATAATATAAAGGCAGTCAGTCAGTCATTATAATATAAAGGCAGTCAGTCAGTCATTATAATATAAAGGCAGCCAGTCATTATAATATAAAGGCAGTCAGTCATTATAATATAAAGGCAGCCAGTCAGTCATTATGATATAAAGGCAGCCAGTCAGTATAATATAAAGGCAGCCAGTCAGTCATTATAATATAAAGGCAGCCAGTTAATCATTATAATATAAAGGCAGTCAGTCATTATAATATAAAGGCAGCCAGTCAGTCATTATAATATAAAGGCAGCCAGTTAATCATTATAAAGACAGCCAGTCATTATAATATAAAGACAGTCAGTCATTATAATATAAAGACAGTCAGTCAGTCATTATAATATAAAGGCAGTCAGTCAGTCATTATAAAATAGCCCATTAAAAAACATGAATGGATGAATGGATGAATTAATAAGTAGGCTGAATGCGCTTGCTGCTGCAGCGATGACAGACAATTTTGATGCAATCCCGACGTCAGCACGCACACACGAGGTGTGTGTGTGTGTGTGTGTGTGTGTCTTTGTGTGTGTGTGTTTGTGTGTGTATGTGTGTGTGTGTGTGTGTGTCATTGTGTGTGTGTGTGTGTCATTGTGTGTGTGTGTGTGTGTGTGTGTGTGTCATTGTGTGTGTGTGTGTGTGTGTGTGTGTGTGTCATTGTGTGTGTGTGTGTGTGTGTGTGTGTGTGTGTGTGTGTGTGTATGTGTGTGTGTGTGTGTGTGTGTGTGTGTGTGTGTGTCATTGTGTGTGTGTGTGTGTCATTGTGTGTGTGTGTGTGTGTGTGTGTCATTGTGTGTGTGTGTGTGTGTGTGTGTCATTGTGTGTGTGTGTGTGTGTGTGTGTGTGTGTCATTGTGTGTGTGTGTGTGTGTGTGTGTGTGTGTGTGTGTGTGTGTGTGTCATTGTGTGTGTGTGTGTGTGTGTGTGTGTGTGTGTGTGTGTGTGTGTGTGTGTGTGTCATTGTGTGTGTGTTTCATTGTGTGTGTGTGTGTGTGTGTGTGTGTGTGTGTGTGTGTGTGTGTGTGTGTGTGTGTGTGTGTGTGTGTGTGTGTGTGTGTGTGTGTGTGTGTGTGTGTGTGTGTGTGTCATTGTGTGTTTGACGCACAGAAAATGTTGTCTAACTGCTAAAAACGCACCCAACACAAAACTACAGGGAGGGTGAACTGCATGGATTAATTCAACAATATTTACCACTGTCAATAAATATGTCTTTAGTAACTGGAGAGAAAAATAACAGAGTAAATCAACCTCTCACACTATTTGTTTTCAATTAGTGTTGCATGGTGATGATAGTTATTTAGTGGTTGGCTCATACTCCATAAAAATTACCATGAACAAATTATGAACTCAGAAATACAATGCAGACAGTAGGACATAAAAATACAGTACAGTATGCAATACTGCAGGACCTAGCGTACTGGGGTAATTAGATGGGTTTCAGCCAGTCAGGACCTAGCGGACTGGGGTAATTAGATGGGTTTCAGCCAGTCAGGACCTAGCGGACTGGGGTAATTAGATGGGTTTCAGCCAGTCAGGACCTAGCGGACTGGGGTAATTAGATGGGTTTCAGCCAGTCAGGACCTAGCGTACTGGGGTAATTAGATGGGTTTCAGCCAGTCAGGACCTAGCGGACTGGGGTAATTAGATGGGTTTCAGCCAGTCAGGATCTAGCGTACTGGGGTAATTAGATGGGTTTCAGCCAGTCAGGACCTAGCGGACTGGGGTAATTAGATGGGTTTCAGCCAGTCAGGACCTAGCGTACTGGGGTAATTAGATGGGTTTCAGCCAGTCAGGACCTAGCGTACTGGGGTAATTAGATGGGTTTCAGCCAGTCAGGACCTAGCGTACTGGGGTAATTAGATGGGTTTCAGCCAGTCAGGACCTAGCGGACTGGGGTAATTAGATGGGTTTCAGCCAGACAGGACCTAGCGTACTGGGGTAATTAGATGGGTTTCAGCCAGTCAGGACCTAGCGGACTGGGGTAATTAGATGGGTTTCAGCCAGTCAGGACCTAGCGTACTGGGGTAATTAGATGGGTTTCAGCCAGTCAGGACCTAGCGTACTGGGGTAATTAGATGGGTTTCAGCCAGTCAGGACCTAGCGTACTGGGGTAATTAGATGGGTTTCAGCCAGTCAGGACCTAGCGTACTGGGGTAATTAGATGGGTTTCAGCCAGTCAGGACCTAGCGTACTGGGGTAATTAGATGGGTTTCAGCCAGTCAGGACCTAGCGGACTGGGGTAATTAGAAAGGCCCCCTGTAGCTCAGTTGGTAGAGCGTGGCGTTTGCAACGCCAGGGTTGTGGGTTCGTTTCCCACGGGGGGGCCAGTATGAAAATGTATGCACCCACTAACTGTAAGTAGCTCTGGATAAGAGCGTCTGCTAAATGACTAAAATATAAATAGATCCTGACTGGCTGAAACACAACTCTACTGGGATAATTAGATGGGTTTCAGCCAGTCAGGATCTATCTAATTATCCCAGTAGAGTTGGGTTTCAGCCAGTCAGGACCTATCTAATTATCCCAGTAGAGTTGGGTTTCAGCCAGTCAGGATCTATCTAATTATCCCAGTAGAGATGGGTTTCAGCCAGTCAGGATCTATCTAATTATCCCAGTAGAGATGGGTTTCAGCCAGTCAGGATCTATCTAATTATCCCAGTAGAGTTGGGTTTCAGCCAGTCAGGACCTATCTAATTATCCCAGTAGAGATGGGTTTCAGCCAGTCAGGATCTATCTAATTATCCCAGTAGAGTTGGGTTTCAGCCAGTCAGGACCTATCTAATTATCCCAGTAGAGTTGGGTTTCAGTGCCTCTGTTTCTTCTTTACTGTGAGGTTTATTCAGAGGATTTCCTGTATCATTTTGAGGTCTCATTGACGTCAGTTTGCAGCGCCCCCACGCAGTTCCCAAAACACTTGCAAATATGTCAGCCCTGATCTGTGTAGTGAGCTGAGCTCGCGAGCCTCGGTGTCCGTCCCAAATGGCACCCTTTTCCCTTTATAGTGCACTACTCGTGACTAGGGTGCATAGGGCCCTGGTCTAAAGTAGTGCACTATGTAGGGAATAGGGTGCCATTTGGGACTCAGACTCTGGGTTAGCTGTAAGCTGCGGGATGGTAGTAGAGTTACATTGCTCCAGGGATAAGCTGACCCATTTTGCAATGGGCAAAGGGTACAGGGCAGGGTACATTGTATCAAGGACTTATCTGGGCAATTGATTGTATGCTATCAAATCAGTTTGCTGCAAGGACAATACTCTTTCGATAATTATCCATAATCTATCACTGACCTTACTTGGGTTTCACAAGCGTGATAGACTATAGGCACTAATAGGACTTTCTGCAATTTTAAAACGCATTTTGATTAGTTTGATTTGAGGAAGAGATCAATCTATTTTCAATCTTAATAAAATAAAATAAAATAATACCTTTGCCTTTCTTGCACTTGTCCCTTTTTTACTGGCACTGACTTTGCTGATAGCTGTTTTATTGAGGAAAAGTTGCACATACTATGACTGTGAAATGTGGTTGTCTCACCTAGCTACCTCAAGATGAATGTACTAACTGTAAGTCGCTCTGGATAAGAGCGTCTGATAAATGACTAAAAAATGTAAAATGTTTTATATTTCATTTAAAGTAATTACTGTCAATTAAAACCACAAATACATTTTCGAAGTGGTTCAATCCGATAATGGTTTCCATAATAAAAAATAAAAAAAATTGCCTAACGTCATGTGGATTTCGTTTTTTTCCCACAAAACCTTCAGAATCAGAATGGTCCTAACCCTTAGCAGCATGAGATTAGATGTTATTCTACATGAATCGTCACATCAAGAGTGAAAATATATAAAACATCATTTTATCGCTTTCAAGTTTAATAATAATATGCCATTTAGCAGACACTTTTATCCAAAGCGACTTACCGTCATGCGTGCATACATTTTTTTTGTGTATGGGGGGTCCCGGGGACCGAACCCACTACCTTGGCGTTACAAGCGCCGTGCTCTACCAGCTGAGCTACAGAGCATCAACGAGATTAGATGTTATTCTACATGAATCGTCACATCAAGAGTGAAAATATAGAACAAGTCATCCATTTTGTCGCTTTCAAGTTTAAGAGTGAAAAATGTTTTGTGGAAACTATAGAAGTATGAACCACTCTCAAAATTCAAAATGCTAAATCCTCGACAACTGTGGTTTAAATCTTTCAGAATGGTTGAATTGTGTTTTAGAATAAACAATATTTTGGGTGACATTAAGATGGATAGAGAAAATTACAAATTGTAAATTTTGACGGCAAGTAAATATAATTAATTTTAAGTGCAGCCCTCCGGACCTCGGTTAAGACCGAATGCGGCCCGCGGGGAAAATGAGTTTGACACCACTGAACTTCATGTTAGCTTCTCTCTTCAACAGACTTAGTGATGCATACAACTAAGGCCTTTTAAAATACCTAGGACTAGGGGCAATTCAGACTTAGGCTTGCCATGTTGCAATCTATAACATAGGCATACTAATGCATGGATAGCATTACATATACATTTTAGTCATTTTAGCAGACGCTCTTTCCCCAGAGCGACTTACAGTTAGTGAGTGCATACCTTTTTCATACTGGCCCCCCACCCCCGTGGGAAACGAACCCACAACCCTGGCGTTGCAAGCGCCATGCTCTACCAACTGAGCTACACAGGGACTACTTTATGATAATACAAGGTAAGATTAAATACATGTGAAGTAAGACTGTTTACCACTAATAACAACATTGTAAATAAAGAGTAACTAAAGTTGAAGAACTATAACTGGAATGATAATTCTCCCTTCCAAAACATTCTGATACACCAGTAAGAAGTCACAACATGAGAGACAGTTTATCCACATCAGAGATGTTTGATAAGCAACAGGGGGAGTCTGCTAAAGAGTCTCCCTGCAGGTGTGAATATAACTCTAACTCTGGTGACAGGACAGCCTATCATAACACGGCGTCAGCAGAATCTATTCCCAGGGAATTTCCATGTGAACACAGAGGACACCTTGCGCACTGTCTCTCCTCTGTCTCTCTACATCTGTAGCTGGAATGTGGACGCCCTCTCCTCTCCCGTGCACTGATCCATCCATCCCGCCATCCTTCCCTCCCTCCAAAACGTAAAAGCGAGAAGGAAAAGTACATGGGTGAAAACTACGGGATCTTCTCTGTCATCTCAAACACAGCAATAGAATAATAACACTGACATGGACCATATAGGGGTTACTGTAAACTACAGGATACACACATGGTCAGTGATATGGGACGTGGAGGACAAGAACACATCTGTGTCTACTTGTAGAGATAAAGGTCTGATAAATAGATCATAAGAAGAGAGGAGAGAGGCAGAAGGGGAGAGAGAGAAGAGAGAGCGAGAGAGAGAGTGTTGTGTCGAGCAAGCGTTGCTAATTATGCTGTGATGACCAAGGAGAAACCGCTGACGCTGTATTTTCATCATAAGGTTTATTCATAACAAAGGGTTACAGCGTCGATTTACAGATCCCTGCAGATACCCGGAGAATAATCGGCCCATCTCAAATCTGATTATTCTGTCTTCCTTTTGTCCTAACTGTGGTATATATGCTATGTAATCTGATATGGGTGTTTCCCCTACACGACCAAATCACCTGTCTCCACACAACAGACTTCCTCCTGTTCCATGGGGGTGTCCCTCTAAAAATGCTCCCTCTAAGCTGAATAAACCTCCCTCTCAGGTTCCATTTGAAAACGTTTAGCAAAGTCATAATTCCTCAGACACTACAAGAAGCGAGAGAGAGAAGGAGCGGAGAGGAGAGAGAGAGAGAGAGAGAGAGAGAGATGAGAGTGAGAGAGGAGAGAGCGAGAGTGAGAGAGAGAGAGACGAGAAGAGAGAGAGAGAGAGGAGAGAGAGGGGGAGGAGAGAGGAGAGAGAGAAGGGGGGGAGAGGAGGAGGAGAGGAGAGGAGAGAAGAAGAGAGAAGGGGAGAGAGAGTGTGAGAGAGGAGGAGAGAGATGAGCGAGGGAGAGAGAGAGCGAGAGAGAAAGAAGGGGGGAGAGGGAAAGAGAGAGGAGGGGAGAGAGAGTGTGTGAGAGAGAGGAGACAAGAGGTGGTGAGTGAAGAGTGAGTGGTGTGAGAGAGAAAGAGAGAGAGAGAGAGAGACGAGACTGAGAGAGAGAGACGAGAGAGAGAGAGAGAGAGAGAGGGGGAGGTGGGGGGGAGAGAGGGAGAGAGAGAGAGAGAGGAGAGAAGGGGGAGAGAGAGAGTAGTGTGAGAAGAGAGAAGACGGGATGAAGTGATAGTGAGTTTGTGAGAGAGAGAGAAAGAGAGAGAGGGGGAGGAGAAAGTGTGAGAGAGAGA
>NC_140012.1:43496271-43536271 GCF_964263955.1 Coregonus lavaretus | reverse complement strand
ACATATTAAATGCCCTTTAAATTTGCATGGAAGCAGGACATGGAAGCAGGACAAAATTCACTGCCCCAAATTAAATTGTCCAGCAACGTGAAGGGGAAAGGTTTTACTAACACATTTCATTCACTAGAGCCAAGAAGCTGCAATGTTCACTGTAGCATGCACTGTTAAAATAGAAAGACTCAAAACACAATCATTGTGTAGTAAAACCATGAAATATAGTGCCCCTAAGCTGAGATCTGGTGTTTGAATGGAAACACAATGTAAGTGTTATGATACACTGAATATATTTCTAAACAGAATGGAAGTACTCTGAAACGCAAATGGTTTTAAACTGCAAATGGTTCATAGCATAAATATTGATTGTTGAGGATTTTCAGTCAATATTTTGATTAACATCTTAAAGAAGGCACTGGCAATTGAATGCTTTTCATAGGGTGGACTTTGGCACTCATAATAGGCTACAGTTGCCAGGCCCATTGTGAAATTATAAATAATGGGACAATCAAAATGTTTAGAGCAGATGTAACATTACAGATGTAACTTTAGGTAGCAGATGTAACATTAGGTAGCAGATGTAACATTATGTAACAGATGTAACATTAGGTAGCAGATGTAACATTACAGATGTAACATTACAGATGTAACATTAGGTAGCAGATGTAACATTATGTAACAGATGTAACATTACAGATGTAACATTACAGATGTAACATTACAGATATAACATTAGGTAGCAGATGTAACATTACAGATGTAACATTAGGTAGCAGATGTAACATTACAGATGTAACATTACAGATGTAACATTAGGTAGCAGATGTAACATTATGTAACAGATGTAACATTACAGATGTAACATTACAGATGTAACATTACAGATGTAACTTTAGGTAGCAGATGTAACATTACAGATGTAACATTAGGTAGCAGATGTAACATTACAGATGTAACATTAGGTAGCAGATGTAACATTACAGATGTAACATTACAGATGTAACTTTAGGTAGCAGATGTAACATTACAGATGTAACATTAGGTAGCAGATGTAACATTACAGATGTAACATTAGGTAACAGATGTGACATTAGGTAGCAGATGTAACATTACAGATGTAACATTAGGTAGCAGATGTAACATTACAGATGTAACATTAGGTAACAGATGTAACATTAGGTAGCAGATATAACATTAGGTAGCAGATGTAACATTACAGATGTAACATTAGGTAGCAGATGTAACATTACAGATGTAACATTAGGTAACATATGTAACATTAGGTAGCAGATATAACATTAGGTAGCAGATGTAACATTACAGATATAACATTAGGTAGCAGATGTAACATTACAGATGTAACATTACAGATGTAACATTAGGTAGCAGATGTAACATTAGGTAACAGATGTAACATTAGGCAAGCAGATGTAACATTACAGATGAAACATTAGGTAGCAGATGTAACATTACAGATGTAAGATTACAGATGTAACATTACAGATGTAACATTAGGTAGCAGATGTAACATTACAGATGTAACATTAGGTAGCAGATGTAACATTACAGATGTAACATTACAGATGTAACTTTAGGTAGCAGATGTAACATTACAGATGTAACATTAGGTAGCAGATGTAACATTACAGATGTAACATTAGGTAACAGATGTGACATTAGGTAGAAGATGTAACATTACAGATGTAACATTAGGTAGCAGATGTAACATTACAGATGTAACATTAGGTAACAGATGTAACATTAGGTAGCAGATATAACATTAGGTAGCAGATGTAACATTACAGATATAACATTAGGTAGCAGATGTAACATTACAGATGTAACATTACAGATGTAACATTAGGTAGCAGATGTAACATTAGGTAACAGATGTAACATTAGGCAGCAGATGTAACATTACAGATGAAACATTAGGTAGCAGATGTAACATTACAGATGTAAGATTACAGATGTAACATTACAGATGTAACATTAGGTAGCAGATGTAACATTACAGATGTAAGATTACAGATGTAACATTACAGATGTAACATTAGGTAGCAGATGTAACATTACAGATGTAACATTAGGTAGCAGATGTAACATTACAGATGTAAGATTACAGATGTAACATTAGGTAGCAGATGTAACATTACAGATGTAACATTAGGTAGCAGATGTAACATTACAGATGTAACATTAGGTAGCAGATGTAACATTACAGATGTAACATTAGGTAACAGATGTAACATTAGGTAGCAGATGTAACATTAGGTAGCAGATGTAACATTACAGATGTAACATTAGGTAGCAGATGTAACATTACAGATATAACATTAGGTAGCAGATGTAACATTACAGATGTAACATTAGGTAGCAGATGTAACATTACAGATGTAACATTAGGTAGCAGATGTAACATTACAGATGTAACATTAGGTAACAGATGTAACATTACAGATGTAACATTAGGTAGCAGATGTAACATGTAACAGATGTAACATTAGGTAGCAGATGTAACATTACAGATGTAACATTACAGATGTAGCATTAGGTAGCAGATGTAACATTATGTAACAGATGTAACATTACAGATGTAACATTACAGATGTAACATTACAGATATAACATTAGGTAGCAGATGTAACATTACAGATGTAACATTAGGTAGCAGATGTAACATTACAGATGTAACATTACAGATGTAACATTAGGTAGCAGATGTAACATTATGTAACAGATGTAACATTACAGATGTAACATTACAGATGTAACATTACAGATGTAACATTAGGTAGCAGATGTAACATTACAGATGTAACATTAGGTAGCAGATGTAACATTACAGATGTAACATTACAGATGTAACATTACAGATATAACATTAGGTAGCAGATGTAACATTACAGATGTAACATTAGGTAGCAGATGTAAAATTACAGATGTAACATTACAGATGTAACATTAGGTAGCAGATGTAACATTATGTAACAGATGTAACATTACAGATGTAACATTACAGATGTAACATTACAGATGTAACATTAGGTAGCAGATGTAACATTACAGATGTAACATTAGGTAGCAGATGTAACATTAGGTAACAGATGTAACATTAGGCAGCAGATGTAACATTACAGATGAAACATTAGGTAGCAGATGTAACATTACAGATGTAACATTAGGTAGCAGATGTAACATTACAGATGTAAGATTACAGATGTAACATTACAGATGTAACATTAGGTAGCTGATGTAACATTACAGATGTATCATTAGGTAGCATATGTAACATTACAGATGTAACATTAGGTAGCATATGTAACATTACAGATGTAGCATTACATATGTAACATTAGGTAGCAGATGTAACATTAGGTAGAGGATGTAACATTACAGATGTAACATTAGGTAACAGATGTAACATTACAGATGTAACATTAGGTAGCAGATGTAACATTACAGATGTAACATTACAGATGTAACATTAGGTAGCAGATGTAACATTAGGTGGCAGATGTAACATTACATATGTAACATTAAGTAACAGATGTAACATTACAGATGTAACATTAGGTAACAGATGTAACATTAGGTAGCAGATGTAACATTAGGTAACATATGTAACATTAGGTAGCAGATGTAACATTAGGTAACATATGTAACATTAGGTAACATGTGTAAAGTGGGCCTTCATCACTGGTATTCATGTGAGAAGGTGGATGTGAACCCAGGTTGTCAAAACACTGCCTTAGTCCACTCAGCCAGTCTTCAGGACTGAACTGTTGTGCTGATTCAGACTTGAGGTAGACAATGTGGACTCAGTAAAACATGGACTTAAGTCCATGTGAAATCAACTTATCTCAAGTCTAAATATTGCCTAGGGAGTAGGGCTGTGGCTGATCATGACATTTTGGGCTACACTAGTTCATTTAGCAGACAATATTTGCTTAGAATTCCATGGCATTATTTTTGATTTTGATTTTTTTATACATTCTAAGGCTGCATGATGCGACTCTAATGATTATCTGAATAAAGTCTCATGAAAGGCATGAACTCTGCTCTGTTTCTTACGCAGACTGCACACACTTCATCAGTCTCTCATTCACAATTTGACAAGCCCTTGATAATATTCTCACCCATCAGATTATTCTTACATTTAATCTGGTCTTTACATATAGCCTATGGGTGGAATTATGTTTTACTTAGAATGGCCCACAAAAAAAATATGTAATCCGTAGCCTGCACTCGAATAGTGAATGGAGGTTACGTTCGGTTACATTTTTAATATGCAAGCATATGCAAGCATCCATAAGGCTAGGGGAAGCTTTTCCTAAAGTAAATTAAATTGCCAAAATTATATAGGCTAGCATAATTAGCCTACTCCTGTCTATACAGAAATAAATACAATCATTCAAAATAGGCTACTAAAGCAGGATTTGGCCACAGAGGATCATCAAAAAATAAAAATGTTTATATCGTTTTGCCTACAGTCGGAAGGAAAGGCAACACGTGCAATTTGGACAGATTATTGTTGAGTTGCGACTGTCTGTGAAAAGTAGAGAGGCAAAATTGTCAAAATTCAGTCGTAGGAAAGCATACTTTGGAAAGCAAATGGTTATTGCTGTAAAGAGAAGAAAACACTCATCTGTCTTTTAATTATCAAAATTCTCAACTTAATTGAGCAAACAACAGTATAGCACCAGCTGAGAGCATTGGCACCAGCTGAGAGCAATATCCCCGGTGAGTGCGCACTACGCATATTCACTATTTATCATTGACGGGTCGTTGCTACTTAAACGTTTTTTTTGGGGGGGGGGTCAAATAATTTCCTCCTCCAGTTTACATGGACGTCATATTCTATTTGTGTCTCTCCTTCTTCTCATAGGCCTATTATATGGACAACGTTGTTTTTATTGATCTGTTTGTCAGTGTCAGCAGAGTAAAGGCTACCCTGTAATTTGTCATATAAAAATATATATTCTGCAAATGTCTCCAGTCATATAAAGTGTAGTAGAATTGCATTGTTTAGTGTAATTTTAGTTTATATTTTTACTGTGCAAAGAAAGACGAAACTTATATCTGATATAGCAGATAAAATAACCTCTACGCTATACGCTCAGCCATGCATTGAATGGTCTTTTTTTTTAGAACAGTGACTGAGTTATATTATTAGCCTAAATTATGACTATCCAAATCTACTCACCACATTATGAATAGTAGGCTATCTTACATAATTCTGCAAATGCGATGATGCATGGAATGCTTTATCATAAAGGTGCATTTTTATGGTGAAAATGTGCTTCCCCAAACTTGAAACTCACAAACCTTCTATGTATGCCAGTTAGGCTACATCGGTTGTAAAGCAAATTAAATGTGCTTAATTTTAAGAATTGAGCAATAAATTATAGCAGCACGAGAAAGCTGGGATCCTATTTTAAATAGTGGCCAGTCAAAACTCTGTTCTCACATGCGATTGGTCAATGACTGGGCTTATAAGAACACATGTTTCACTAGGCTCTGTAGGCTATGTGTTCTCCAACCGTCTTCCAGGGGTCCTAGGCTCTGTGTTCTCCAACCGTCTTCCAGGGGTTCTAGGCTCTGTAGGCTGTGTGTTCTCCAACCGTCTTCCAGGGGTCCTAGGCTCTGTAGGTTCTGTGTTCTCCAACCGTCTTCCAGGGGTCCTAGGCTCTGTAGGCTCTGTGTTCTCCAACCGTCTTCCAGGGGTCCTAGGCTCTGTAGGCTCTGTGTTCTCCAACCGTCTTCCAGGGGTCCTAGGCTCTGTAGGCTCTGTGTTCTCCAACCGTCTTCCAGGGGTTCTAGGCTCTGTAGGCTATGTGTTCTCCAACCGTCTTCCAGGGGTCCTAGGCTATGTGTTCTCCAACCGTCTTCCAGGGGTCCTAGGGTCTGTAGGCTATGTGTTCTCCAACCATCTTCCAGGGGTCCTAGGCTCTGTAGGCTCTGTGTTCTCCAACCGTCTTCCAGGGGTCCTAGGCTCTGTAGGCTCTGTGTTCTCCAACCGTCTTCCAGGGGTCGTAAACTCTGTAGGCTCTGTGTTCTCCAACCGTTTTCCAGGGGTCCTAGGCTCTGTAGGCTATGTGTTCTCCAACCGTCTTCCAGGGGTCCTAGGCTCTGTAGGCTCTGTGTTCTCCAACCGTCTTCCAGGGGTCCTAGGCTCTGTAGGCTCTGTGTTCTCCAACCGTCTTCCAGGGGTCCTAGGCTCTGTAGGCTGTGTGTTCTCCAACCGTCTTCCAGGGGTCCTAAACTCTGTAGGCTCTGTGTTCTCCAACCGTCTTCCAGGGGTCTTAGGCTCTGTAGGCTCTGTGTTCTCCAACCGTCTTCCAGGGATCCTAGGCTCTGTAGGCTGTGTGATCTCCAACCGTCTTCCAGGGGTCCTAGGCTCTGTAGGCTCTGTGTTCTCCAACCGTCTTCCAGGGGTCCTAGGCTCTGTAGGCTATGTGTTCTCCAACCTTCTTCCAGGGGTCCTAGGCTCTGTAGGCTCTGTGTTCTCCAACCGTCTTCCAGGGGTCCTAGGCTCTGTAGGCTGTGTGTTCTCCAACCGTCTTCCAGGGGTCCTAAGCCCTGTAGGCTATGTGTTCTCCAACCGTCTTCCAGGGGTCCTAGGCTCTGTAGGCTGTGTGTTCTCCAACCGTCTTCCAGTGGTCCTAGGCTCTGTAGGCTCTGTGTTCTCCAACCGTCTTCCAGGGATCCTAGGCTCTGTAGGCTGTGTGATCTCCAACCGTCTTCCAGGGGTCCTAGGCTCTGTAGGCTCTGTGTTCTCCAACCGTCTTCCAGGGGTCCTAGGCTCTGTAGGCTATGTGTTCTCCAACCTTCTTCCAGGGGTCCTAGGCTCTGTAGGCTCTGTGTTCTCCAACCGTCTTCCAGGGGTCCTAGGCTCTGTAGGCTGTGTGTTCTCCAACCGTCTTCCAGGGGTCCTAAGCCCTGTAGGCTATGTGTTCTCCAACCGTCTTCCAGGGGTCCTAGGCTCTGTAGGCTGTGTGTTCTCCAACCGTCTTCCAGTGGTCCTAGGCTCTGTAGGCTCTGTGTTCTCCAACCGTCTTCCAGGGATCCTAGGCTCTGTAGGCTCTGTGTTCTCTAACCGTCTTCCAGGGGTCCTAGGCTCTGTAGGCTATGTGTTCTCCAACCGTCTTCCAGGGGTCCTAGGCTCTGTAGGCTATGTGTTCTACAACCTTCTTCCAGGGGTCCTAGGCTCTGTAGGCTCTGTGTTCTCCAACCGTCTTCCAGGGGTCCTAGGCTCTGTAGGCTGTGTGTTCTCCAACCGTCTTCCAGGGGTCCTAGGCTCTGTAGGCTCTGTGTTCTCCAACCGTCTTCCAGGGGTCCTAGGCTCTGTAGGCTCTGTGTTCTCCAACCATATTCCAGGGATCCTAGGCTCTGTAGGCTGTGTGTTCTCCAACCGTCTTCCAGGGGTCCTAGGCTCTGTAGGCTCTGTGTTCTCCAACCGTCTTCCAGGGGTCCTAGGCTCTGTAGGCTATGTGTTCTCCAACCTTCTTCCAGGGGTCCTAGGCTCTGTAGGCTCTGTGTTCTCCAACCGTCTTCCAGGGGTCCTAGGCTCTGTAGGCTCTGTGTTCTCCAACTGTCTTCCAGGGGTCCTAGGCTCTGTAGGGTCTGTATTCTCTAACCGTCTTCCAGGGGTCCTAGGCTCTGTAGGCTCTGTGTTCTCCAACCGTCTTCCAGGGTCCTAGGCTCTGTAGGCTCTGTGTTCTCCAACCGTCTTCCAGGGGTCCTAGGCTCTGTAGGCTGTGTGTTCTCCAACCGTCTTCCAGGGGTCCTAGGCTCTGTAGGCTCTGTGTTCTCCAACCGTCTTCCAGGGGTCCTAGGCTCTGTAGGCTATGTGTTCTCCAACCTTCTTCCAGGGGTCCTAGGCTCTGTAGGCTCTGTGTTCTCCAACCGTCTTCCAGGGGTCCTAGGCTCTGTAGGCTCTGTGTTCTCCAACTGTCTTCCAGGGGTCCTAGGCTCTGTAGGCTCTGTATTCTCTAACCGTCTTCCAGGGGTCCTAGGCTCTGTAGGCTCTGTGTTCTCCAACCGTCTTCCAGGGTCCTAGGCTCTGTAGGCTCTGTGTTCTCCAACCGTCTTCCAGGGGTCCTAGGCTCTGTAGGCTGTGTGTTCTCAAACCGTCTTCCAGGGGTCCTAGGCTCTGTAGGCTCTGTGTTCTCCAACCGTCTTCCAGGGTCCTAGGCTCTGTAGGCTCTGTGTTCTCCAACCGTCTTCCAGGGGTCCTAGGCTCTGTAGGCTCTGTGTTCTCCAACCGTCTTCCAGGGGTCCTAGGCTCTGTGTTCTCCAACTGTCTTCCAGGGGTCCTAGGCTCTGTAGGCTCTGTGTTCTCTAACCGTCTTCCAGGGGTCCTAGGCTCTGTAGGCTCTGTGTTCTCCAACCGTCTTCCAGGGTCCTAGGCTCTGTAGGCTCTGTGTTCTCCAACCGTCTTCCAGGGGTCCTAGGCTCTGTAGGCTGTGTGTTCTCAAACCGTCTTCCAGGGGTCCTAGGCTCTGTAGGCTCTGTGTTCTCCAACCGTCTTCCAGGGGTCCTAGGCTCTGTAGGCTCTATGTTCTCCAACCATCTTCCAGGGGTCCTAGGCTCTGTAGGCTATGTGTTCTCCAACCGTCTTCCAGGGGTCCTAGGCTCTGTAGGCTCTGTGTTCTCCAACCGTCTTCCAGGGGTCCTAGGCTCTGTAGGCTATGTGTTCTCCAACCGTCTTCCAGGGGTCCTAAGCTCTGTAGGCTGTGTGTTCTCCAACCATCTTCCAGGGGTCCTAGGCTCTGTAGGCTATGTGTTCTCCAACCGTCTTCCAGGGGTCCTAGGCTCTGTAGGCTCTGTGTTCTCCAACGTCTTCCAGGGGTCCTGGGCTCTGTAGGCTGTGTGTTCTCCAACCGTCTTCCAGGGGTCCTAGGCTCTGTAGGCTGTGTGTTCTCCAACCGTCTTCCAGGGGTCCTAGGCTCTGTGTTCTCCAACCGTCTTCCAGGGGTCCTAGGCTATGTGTTGTCAAACCGTCTTCCAGGGGTCCTAAACTCTGTAGGCTATGTGTTCTCCAACCGTCTTCCAGGGGTCCTAGGGTCTGTAGGCTCTGTGTTCTCCAACCGTCTTCCAGGGGTCCTAGGCTCTGTAGGCTGTGTGTTCTCCAACCGTCTTCCAGGGGTCTTAGGCTCTGTAGGCTCTGTGTTCTCCAACCGTCTTCCAGGGGTCCTAGGCTCTGTAGGCTGTGTATTCTCCAACCGTCTTCCAGGGGTCCTAGGCTCTGTAGGCTCTGTGTTCTCAAACCGTCTTCCAGGGGTCCTAGGCTCTGTAGGCTGTGTGTTCTCCAACCGTCTTCCAGGGTCCTAGGCTCTGTAGGCTGTGTGTTCTCCAACCGTCTTCCAGGGTCCTAGGCTCTGTAGGCTCTGTGTTCTCCAACCATCTTCCAGGGGTCTTAGGCTCTGTAGGCTGTGTGTTCTCCAACCGTCTTCCAGGGGTCCTAGGCTCTGTAGGCTGTGTGTTCTCCAACCGTCTTCCAGGGGTCCTAGGCTCTGTAGGCTCTGTGTTCTCCAACCATCTTCCAGGGGTCCTAGGCTCTGTAGGCTCTGTGTTCTCCAACCGTCTTCCAGGGGTCCTAGGCTATGTGTTCTACAACCGTCTTCCAGGGGTCCTAGGGTCTGTAGGCTATGTGTTCTCCAACCGTCTTCCAGGGGTCCTAGGCTCTGTAGGCTATGTGTTCTCCAACCGTCTTCCAGGGGTCCTAGGCTCTGTAGGCTCTGTGTTCTCCAACCGTCTTCCAGGGGTCCTAGGCTCTGTAGGCTCTGTGTTCTCCAACCGTCTTCCAGGGGTCCTAGGCTCTGTAGGCTCTGTGTTCTCCAACCGTCTTCCAGGGGTCCTAGGCTCTGTAGGCTCTGTGTTCTCCAACCGTCTTCCAGGGGTCCTAAGCCTCTAGGATAAGCTACGAGTTATTTGGCCACTTTAGTTGTGATACAAACCTTATCAAAACATATAGGCCTATTGGGGTAGGCTATGTGATGCATGCGACTATCATATGGAAAAAGTGGGAAGAAAATGGGCTGTTTCTTGCCTTAGACTGCACACGCTTGGCATCATTCAAAAGTAATAATATTCTCAAAACATATAGGCCTATTGGCTAGGCTACATGAGGTGTGCGACTATGATTTGAAAAAGACGCAAAAAAAGGCATGTGATGATTCTGGGCATCATTCACAAGTGATCAGACCCAACAGACTATTCTTAATTTAATCTTGTCTTTATATATACTAAATAATCTATGTGTGAAATTAGTTCTGGTTTAGAATGGACCATTATCATGCCCCTGTCAGAACCGTGACAGGGGGAAAATACATGTCATCTATGCACTTGAATATCAAATGGAGGACGCTTTTCCCGCAGCTCATTTTCATGCCAGCCAGGTAGGCTACTCCAATTGTAAAGCGAATCACTGGGCTTACTATTAGGAAAGTTGAGAAATAAATATATTAGGCCTAGCCTATAGAAAGCTGATTGGATCCTCCTCTTTTTAATAGAGGCCATCAAAATTCTCTTTTCTCACGCAATTCCACAGCCTATAGAAATGTTACGCAACATGAGCTCATGGGCTCTCATGAAGTGTTTGATTAGATTTTCGATAGCATTTGCATTGACGTCAGAGTGATTAGAGGGACAATAGATCGCGGAGTACCAGGCAGTTAGCAAGTTTGGTAGGCTACTAATGACCAGCAGCAGCATCAGAGAGCAGTTTTGGAAAAGCCTAGTTACCGTGAATAAACGGTCATTTGGACACACCTACTCATTCAAGAGTTTCTATTTTTACTATTTTTTAGTCATCAAAACTATGAAATAACACATATGGAATCATGTAGTAACCAAAAAAGTGTTAAACAAATCAAAATATATTTTATATTTGAGATTCTTCAAATAGCCACCCTTTGCCTTGATGACAGCTTTGCACACTCTTGGCATTCTCTCAACCAGCTTCATGAGTTAGTCACCTGGAATGCATTTCAATTAACAGGTGTGCCTTGTTAAAAGTTCAGTTGTGGAATTTATTTCCTTCTTAATGCGTTTGAGCCAATCAGTTGTGTTGTGACAAGGTAATGGGGTATACAGAAGATAGCCCTATTTGGTAATAGTGCAAGTCCATATTATGGCAAGAACAGCACAAATAAGCAAAGAGAAACGACAGGCCATCATTCCTTTAAGACATGAAGGTCAGTCAAAATGGAACATTTCAAGAACTTTTAAAGTTATTTCAAGTGCAGTCGCAAAAACCATCAAGCGCTATTATGAAACTGGCTCTCATGAGGACCGCCACAGGAATGGAAGACCCAGAGTTACCTCTGCTGCAGAGGATAAGTTCATTAGAGTTACCAGCCTCAGAAATTGCAGCCCAAATAAATACTTCACAGAGTTCAAGCCACAGACACATCTCAACATCAACTGTTCAGAGGAGACTGTGTGAATCAGGCCTTCATGGTCGAATTGCTGAAAAGAAACCACTACTAAAGGACACCAATAAGAAGAGACCTGCTTGGGCCAAGAAACACGAGCAATGGACATTATACCGGTGGAAATGTGTCCTTTGGTCTGGAGTCCAAATTGGAGATTTTTGGTTTCTTTGTTGTCTTTGTGAGACGCGGTGTGGGTGAATGGATTATCTCTACAATATAGAAAGTCGTAAAAATAAAGAAAAACCCTGGAATGAGTAGGTATGTCCAACCTTTTGACTGGTACTGTATGCACAGGAGTACAAGTGTAAACGCAGGTACATAATCAATCAAACACTGGTATTGGTTTCAACAAAATAAACAAAATGTTGCCAAGTCTTATAAAATAAAATTGTTTCATTTTCTCCAAAGTGAGACTGCAACATGCTGTTAACCCATTGATTGTAAGATGGGGGTTTGGGTTTCTGCCAATCAGACAGGCATATGGCAAGGCAATTTACTATTCCAGAACTACCAGCAGCTATCCCAAAAGATAGCTATCAGTGGGTCAGGAGTTACAGCTATCAGTGGGTCAGGAGTTACAGCTATCAGTGGGTCAGGAGTTACAGCTATCAGTGGGTCAGGAGTTACAGCTATCAGTGGGTCAGGAGTTACAGCTATCAGTGGGTCAGGAGTTACAGCCATCAGTGGGTCAGGAGTTACAGCTATCAGTGGGTCAAGAGTTATAGATACTTGTGTTATACTGGATATTGCATTAAAAATAGCATCCCAATAGCCTTTTAGTTTGGGACAAAACCAGAACATATGTCCATGAGCTGCAGTTATGTTGGCATCGTTCACATTTGCGGTCAACTTGGGAATAGAACTTGGCCATCCTGGCATTTGTAGTGATTTCTATGTACCACTTTAAAGTGTGGAACAACATGCCTGGTACATATAGAAAAGATTATCCCAACTGTTAGTTGAAATTTCGATTCCTAAATCCTGTTCCCAAGTTGATCTCAATGATTGTAGGCATGGAGGGCCAACAGTTACTAATGTTGAATAAAAAGCCGATAGACATCCTTTTGCAGTTGGATTGGTTTTGAATATATCATCCAAAATGCTGTGAAATGGTACCTGTGGGAAATCATTTGTAATTTATTTGGGCCCAGAGCTCTGGCTTGTAAGTATCTAAAGAAATGGGCATTTGGAATATTCAATGTATTTGAAATATATTCAAATGATGCAAATGTGCTATCTTTACAGAGGTCATAGAGTGATACAGGTGCCGTCTTTACAGAGGTCATAGAGTGATACAGGTGCCATCTTTACAGAGGTCATAGAGTGATACAGGTGCTGTCTTTACAGAGGTCATAGAGTGATACAGGTGCTGTCTTTACAGAGGTCATAGAGTGATACAGGTGCCATCTTTACAGAGGTCATAGAGTGATACAGGTGCCATCTTTACAGAGGTCATAGAGTGATACAGGTGCTGTCTTTACAGAGGTCATAGAGTGATACAGGTGCTGTCTTTACAGAGGTCATAGAGTGATACAGGTGCCATCTTTACAGAGGTCATAGAGTTATACAGGTGCTATCTTTACAGAGGTCATAGAGTGATGTCACACCACTTTCTCTCCCTATTTTAAAAGCTTTGTCTACAAGGGATGTTGAAAATAGATGGTTACAAAGGGGAGTAGGGAAGAATGTCTCTAAAATCTAGGTTATTCCATCACTTGAGAGTTTGTCTGACCAGGTAATTATTAGTGAAGGTGGTCAATGTAGCTGGAAGGGGAGAGCATACGATAGCTCTTAACGATGTGGTCATACAGGATCTGGATTCTATGACTGCCCACATGAGTCATGAGGTTGAATCCAAAACATGATGTAACAAATGTTTGCAGCCCAATAATATGTCCGAAGATGAGTGCGCCCCAAACCCTCTAGTTGTTTTGGTTTTTTGCAGTATGGCTTTATGGAGTCGTGGATTTGTATTATTCCATATAAACTCTGAGATCAGACCTTTTAGGATACACCGGGGAAAAAATAGGAACTTCGGTAGGACGTTCATTTTGATAGAATTTATTTGACCCATAAGTGATATGGGTAGGATGGACCATTGTAGCAGGTCTTTCTTAGTCATTTCCAATTGCCGCATGACATTTTCCTTCAGCAAGTCTGTACCAAGGAACAGTAATTCCTAAGTATCTAAAACGATATGTAACAATTTTGAATGGGAAATTAAGAGTCTTATTAGCCAGAGCAGTCTTCGTAATTGGGTACAGTTCACTTTTGCTGTAATTTAGTTTGTGTCCTGAGATGTTCCCAAATTGAGTTAAAATGATAAGCACCAGAGGAATGGGAGCAACCCGGTCTGAAATATATTATGTTGGATTTCTAATTGTTCTACAGGTCACAATCCAGAGGACCAGGAGAGAACCACACACACACACACACACACACACACACACACACACACACACACACACACACACACACACACACACACACACACACACACAGCCATCATTTCTGCAAATCCATTAAAACATTACAAATTAAATCTAATCATGCTCATCTGCACCCTATTAAAACTTTACATTCAAGCCTACTTATTTTGCATCATGCTTTTTTTTTTTTACAAACGTATGTCTACAGAGTTCTTCTTCCTGTTACCAAACTCATCAACTCTACGGAGATCTTCTTCCTGTTACCAAACCCATCAACTCTACAGAGATCTTCTTCCTGTTACCAAACCCATCAACTCTACAGAGTTCTTCTTCCTGTTACCAAACCCATCAACTCTACAGAGTTCTTCTTCCTGTTACCAAACCCATAAACTCTACAGAGTTCTTCTTCCTGTTACCAAACCCATCACCTCTACAGAGTTCTTCTTCCTGTTACCAAACCCATCAACTCTACAGAGTTCTTCTTCCTGTTACCAAACCCATCACCTCTACAGAGTTCTTCTTCCTGTTACCAAACCCATCAACTCTACAGAGTTCTTCTTCCTGTTACCAAACCCATCACCTCTACATAGTTATTCTTCCTGTTACCAAACCCATCAACTCTACAGAGTTCTTCTTCCTGTTACCAAACCCATCAACTCTACAGAGTTCTTCTTCCTGTTACCAAACCCATCACCTCTACAGAGTTCTTTTTCCTGTTACCAAACCCATCAACTATACAGAGATCTTCTTCCTGTTACCAAACCCATCAACTCTACAGAGTTCTTCTTCCTGTTACCAAACCCATCAACTCTACAGAGTTCTTCTTCCTGTTACCAAACCCATCAACTCTACAGAGTTCTTCTTCCTGTTACCAAACCCATCAACTCTACAGAGTTCTTCTTCCTGTTACCAAACCCATTTATGTGATGATGACATTGTGACATCAGTGGATTCCTCTGACGACCATTAGTCCCAACTGGCTCTCTTTCCTGACACTGTGGCTCCATCTAGTGTTCTCAAGAGAGTTTTAGGTGCTCCTTCTCAATTCCTCTTTCCTCGCGTCCTCAGTCCCCACCTCCTTCTCAAAATGCATCGGAGATAAAAGTCAGAGGGAAGGGACATTGGATCTTTACCTTCAATACGCTTTGAAAAGGAAGCAAGGAGAGAGGACGTAAGTAATTGAGGAAAGACAAATTGAGAAAGAGACGTAAAAAATGTAGGCTATACTCTCAAACCTCTTCCATGGCTATTCAGAACTACAACACTAGGTGATGCTGTTGTACAAGACAAGATAATGTTTCAGGGATGAAATGAAGAGAACAGAAACCTTTGTTTGCAATTACAGAGATCATATGTTTCCTGTAGGTCTTGACCAGGTTTGCACACACTGCAGCAGGGATTTTGGCCCACTCCTCCATACAGACCTTCTCCAGATCCTTCAGGTTTCGGGGCTGTCGCTGGGCAATACAGACTTTCAGCTCCCTCCAAAGATGTTCTATTGGGTTCAGGTCTGGAGACTGGCTAGGCCACTCCAGGACCTTGAGATGCTTCTTATGGAGCCACTCCTTAGTTGCCCTGGCTGTGTGTTTCGGGTCGTTGTCATGCTGGAAGACCCAGCCACGACCCTTCTTCAATGCTCTTACTGAGGGAAGGAGGTTGTTGGCCAAGATCTCGCGATACATGGCCCCATCCATCCTCCCCTCAATACGGTGCAGTCGTCCTGTCCTCTTTGCAGAAAAGCATCCCCAAAGAATGATGTTTCCACCTCCATGCTTCACGGTTGGGATGGTGTTCTTGGGGTTGTACTCATCCTTCTTCTTCCTCCAAACACGGCGAGTGGAGTTTAGACCATAAAAAGCTCTATTTTTGTCTCATCAGACCACATGACCTTCTCCCATTCCTCCTCTGGATCATCCAGATGGTCATTGGCAAACTTCAGACGGGCCTGGACATGCGTTGGCTTGAGCTGGGGGACCTTGCGTGCGCTGCAGGATTTTAATCCATGACAGCGTAGTGTGTTACTAATGGTTTTCTTTGAGACTGTGGTCCCAGCTCTCTTCAGGTCATTGACCAGGTCCTGCCGTGTAGTTCTGGGCTGATCCCTCACCTTCCTCATGATCATTGATGCCCCACGAGGTGAGATCTTGCATGGAGCCCCAGACCAAGGGTGATTGACCGTCATCTTGAACTTCTTCCATTTTCTAATAATTGCGCCAACAGTTGTTGCCTTCTCACCAAGCTGCTTGCCTATTGTCCTGTAGCCCATCCCAGCCTTGTGCAGGTCTACAATTGTATCCCTGATGTCCTTACACAGCTCTCTGGTCTTGGCCATTGTGGAGAGGTTGGAGTCTGTTTGATTGAGTGTGTGGACAGGTGTCTTTTATACAGGTAACGAGTTCAAACAGGTGCAGTTAATACAGGTAATGAGTGGAGAACAGGAGGGCTTCTTAAAGAAAAACTAACAGGTCTGTGAGAGCCGGAATTCTTACTGGTTGGTAGGTGATCAAATACATATGTCATGCAATAAAATGCAAATTAATTATTTAAAAATCATACAATGTGATTTTCTGGATTTTTAGATTCCGTCTCTCACAGTTGAAGTGTATCTATGATAAAAATTACAGACCTCTACATGCTTTGTAAGTAGGAAAACCTGCAAAATCGGCAGTGTATCAAATACTTGTTCTCCCCACTGTATATATATATACACAGTGAGGGAAAAAAGTATTTGATACCCTGCTGATTTTGTACGTTTGCCCACTGACAAAGACATGATCAGTCTATAATTTTAATGGTAGGTTTGTTTGAACAGTGAGAGACAGAATAACAACAACAAAATCCAGAAAAACGTATGTCAAAAATGCTATAAATTGATTTGCATTTTAATGAGGGAAATAAATATTTGACCCCTCTGCAAAACATGTCTTAGTAGTTGGTAGCAAAACCCCTGTTGGCAATCACAGAGGTCAGACATTTCTTGTAGTTGGCCACCAGGTTTGTACACATCTCAGGAGGGATTTTGCTCCACTCCTCTTTGCAGATCTTTTCCAAGTCATTAAGGTTTCGAGGCTGACGTTTGGCAACTCGAACCTTCAGCTCCCTCCACAGACTTTCTATGGGATTAAGGTCTGGAGACTGGCTAGGCCACTCCAGGACCTTAATGTGCTTCCTCTTGAGCCACTCCTTTGTTGCCTTGGCCGTGTGTTTTGGGTCATTGTCATGCTGGAATACGCATCCACAACCCATTTTCAATGCCCTGGCTGAGGGAAGGAGGTTCTCACCCAAGATTTGACGGTATATGAAGTTGAAGTTGTCCTGTCACCTTAGCAGAAAAACACCCCCAAAGCATAATGTTTCCACCTCCATGTTTGACGGTGGGGAATGTGTTCTTGGGGTCATAGGCAGCATTCCTCCTCCTCCAAACACGGCGAGTTGAGTTGATGCCAAAGAGCTCCATTTTGGTCTCATCTGACCACAACACTTTCACCCAGTTCTCCTCTGAATCATTCAGATGTTCATTGACAATATTTCCCTCATTAAAATGCAAATCAATTTATAACATTTTTGACATGCGTTTTTCTGGATTTTTTTGTTGTTATTCTGTCTCTCACTGTTCAAATAAACCTACCATTAAAATTATAGACTGATCATTTCTTTGTCAGTGGGCAAACGTACAAAATCAGCAGGGGATCAAATACTTTTTTCCCTCACTGCATATATAACCTGTTCTGAAAGGCCCCAGAGTCTGAAACACCACTAAGCAAGGGGCACCACCAAGCAAGCGGCACCATGAAGACCAAGGAGCTCTCCAAACAGGTCAGGGACAAAGTTGTGGAGAAGTACAGATCAGGGTTGGGTTATAAAAAAATATCAGAAACTTTGAACATCCCACGGAGCACCATTAAATCCATTATTAAAAAATTGAAAGAATATGGCACCACAATAAACCTGCCAAGAGAGGGCCGCCCACCAAAACTCACGGACCAGGCAAGGAGGGCATTAATCAGAGAGGCAACAAAGAGACCAAAGATAACCCTGAAGGAGCTGCAAAGCTCCACAGCGGAGATTGGAGTATCTGTCCATAGGAGGTGGCAGAACGGAGTGCTCGGGTTGGGATGTAGGGTTTGAGCATAGCCTGAAGGTAGGCAGGGGTAGTTCCCCTTGCTTCTTTATAGGCAAGCATCATGGTCTTGTAGTGGATGCAAGCTTCGACTGGAAGCCAGTGGAGTGTGTGGAGGATCGGGGTGACATGGGAGAACATGGGAAGGCGGGCTGCCGCGTTCTGGATAGGTTGAAGGGGTTTGATCGCACAAGTGGGGAGCCCAGCCAACACAGAGTTGCAGTAGTCCAGACAGAAGATAACAAATGCCTTGATTAGGACCTGCGCCGCTTCCTGTGTGAGGAACGGTCGTTGTATATGGATGTTGTAGAGCATGAACCTGCAGGAGCGTGTCACTGCTTTGATGTTTGCAGAGAGCAACAGGGTGTTGTCCAGGGTCATGCCAAGGTTCTTGCACTCTGGGAGGGGGACACCGTGGAGTTGTCCGCCGTGATGGAGAGGTCTTGAAACAGGCAGGCCTTCCCCGGGAGGAAGAGCAACTCTGTCTTGTTGAGCTTGAGGTGGTGGACCAACATCCAAGCTGAGATATCTGCCAGGCATGCAGTGATGGATGTCACCACCTGGGTGTCAGAAGGGGGTAATAAGAAAATGAGTTGAGTTGAGTGTCATCCGCATAGCTAGCTGATAGGGAAGTATATGACAGAGTCGAGTGACTTGGTCTATAGAGAAAAGAGGAGAGGGCCTAGAACCGAGCCCCAAAGGGACACCAGTAGTGAGAGTACGTGGTGCAGACATAGATCCTCTCCACATCACCTGGTAGGAGCGGCCTGCCAGGTAGGATGCAGTGTGCAGGGCCTGAGACGCTTAGCCCTGAGAGGTTGGAGAGGAGGATCTGATGGTTCACAGTGTCGAAGGCAGTGGCTAGATCTAGGAGGATGAGAACAGAGGAGAGAGAGTCAGCTTTGGCAGTGTGGAGAGCCTCCGGGACACAGAGGAGAGAGTTCTTGGTTGAGTGATCCGTCTTGAAGCCTGACTGGTTAGGGTCAAGAAGATTGTTCTGAGAGAGATAATGAGAGAGTTGATCAGAGACCGCACGCTCAAGTGTTTTGGGAAAAAAATAAAGGTATACAGGTCTGTAGTTTTTGACGTCAGATGGGTCGAGTGTTGGTTTCTTGAGGAGGGGAGCGACTCTGGCCATCTTGAAGTCAGATAGGACTCAGCCAGTGGACAGGGATGAGTTGATGAGGGAAGTGAGGAATGGGAGGAGGGGATGGGGTTGAGGGGGCAGGTTTTCGGGCGGCCGGACATCTCTAGTTATGGGATTTCATCTGGAGAGAGAGGGGAGAAAGAGGTCAATGCGTAGGGTAGTTCTGTGTGAGTGGGGCAAATGAACTCAATAGGTTGAGTGAATGAGGAGCGGATGTCGTCGACCTTCTTTTCAAAGTGGTTGACAGTCGGCAAAGAGGGAGGAGGGAGGGAGGGAGGAGAAGGTGGAAAAGTGTTTCCCAGGGTTGGAGGCAGAGACTTGAAATTGTAAGGCCGGTTGGACATACTGCCAAATGTTCTAAAACCACGTTGGAGGTGGCTTATGGTAGATAAATTAACATTAAATTCTCTGGCAACAGCTTTGGTGGACATTCCTTCAGTCAGCATGCCAATTGCTCACTCCCTCAAAACTTGAGACATCTGTGGCATTGTGTTCTGTGACAAAACTACACATTTTAGAGTGGCCTTTTATTGTCCCCAGCATAAGGTTCACCTGTGTAATGATAATGCTGTTTAATCAACTTCTTGATTATCTTGGCAAAGGAGAAATTCTCACTAACAGGGATGTAAACAAATGTGTGCACAACATCTTTGAGAAATAAGCTTTTTTGTGCACATGGAACATTTCTGGGATCTTTTATTTCAGCTCATGAAATATGGGATCAACACTTTACATGTTGCGTTTATATTTTGGTTCAGTTTGAGGTATAGAAGTATGTTTATTTTAACGATGTCCTGTTTCTGTTCATCCTAGCGTAACCATCTACATCAACACAGTCAGCTGTGACATTTGAAGCCTACAAAAGACCAACAAACCTGTATTAAGAAATTGGTCAAAAGGCTCCCCTCCTCCCACCATTGTGATACAGCCCACCCATCCCTTACCAGTTTTTATTTTATCTTTATTTAACTAGGCAAGTCAGTTAAGAACAAATTCTTATTTACAATGAAGGCCTACACCGGCCAAACCCAGACGACGCTGGGCCAATTGTGCGCCGCCCTATGGGACTCCCAATCACGGCCGGTTGTGATACAGCCTGGAATCGAACCAGGGGGTCTGTAGTGACGCCTCAAGCACTGAGATGCAGTGCCTTAGACCGCTGCGCCACTCGGGATCGATTTTACACACACACACACACACACATTTGTTTTAATATCCTTGTTGGGACCAAATTATTGATTCCCATTCAAAACCTAACCTTAACCCCTAACCCTAATTCTAACTCTAATTGTAATCCTAACCCTAAACCTAACCCCTAAGCCTAAAATAGCCTTTTTCCTCGTGGGGACCGGCTTGTCCCCACTTGTCTGAATTTTCCTTGTTTTACTATCCTTGTGAGGACTTCTGGTCCCCACAAGGATAGTAAAAACCAAACACACACACATTCATTCCCTCTGGCACCAGTGGTAAGAACGTCAGACCCCTGCCTTCAGAGACGCAGATGGATGCAATTCCTTACATACAGTAGGTGAGTGGAATTCACTCATAAGCAGAGCGAGACAGAGATAGTGAGAGAGAGAGAGACAGAGATAGTGAGAGAGAGAGACAGAGATAGTGTGAGAGAGAGAGACAGAGATAGTGAGAGACAGAGATAGTGTGAGAGAGACAGAGATAGTGAGAGAGAGAGAGAGAGACAGACAGAGATAGTGAGAGAGACAGAGACAGAGATAGTGAGAGAGACAGAGAGACAGAGATAGTGATAGAGCGAGCTTGAGAGACATAGTGACAGAAAGAAAGAGAGAGAACGCAGGGCTGAGGGATGAGTTGGCCGAGCCAGAGCAAGAGGCATCTCGAAATGTCTGTGGGGGCAAAAGTGTAACACTTTTACATTACTCGCCTACACAAGCTTCCTAAGTGTGAACTTGGACTACTGGTCTTGATTAGTAAAACAATAGAACAGAATACAAGGTTGTGGTCTAGGATAAGATACAGTAAGACGTGTAATTAGGGTTGTGGTCTAGGATAAGATACAGTAAGACGTGTAATTAGGGTTGTGGTCTAGGATAAGATACAGTAAGACGTGTAATTAGGGTTGTGGTCTAGGATAAGATACAGTAAGACGTGTAATTAGGGTTGTGGTCTAGGATAAGATACAGTAAGACGTGTAATTAGGGTTGTGGTCTAGGATAAGATACAGTAAGACGTGTAATTAGGGTTGTGGTCTAGGATAAGATTACAGTAAGACATGTAATTAGGGTTGTGGTCTAGGATAAGATTACAGTAAGACATGTAATTAGGGTTGTGGTCTAGGATAAGATACAGTAAGACTTGTAATTAGGGTTGTGGTCTAGGATAAGATACAGTAAGACGTGTAATTAGGGTTGTGGTCTAGGATAAGATACAGTAAGACGTGTAATTAGGGTTGTGGTCTAGGATAAGATACAGTAAGACGTGTAATTAGGGTTGTGATCTAGGATAAGATACAGTAAGACGTGTAATTAGGGTTGTGGTCTAGGATAAGATACAGTAAGACGTGTAATTAGACATTTTAATTTATACATTACAGTTGCACTACAGTAACATTTACAACAATTTCTCAGACAACTTCATAAACAAACAGCAACATTATGGTATCTATTTACATGGTCAACCTCCATTCTGAGGTGATAATATAATCATATTTACACTATGAACAATACATTAGATGTACAATTAGCAAACACGGATCAGTGTACTTCTTTCAATGGATAAAGCTGAATACATTTATCACATGGAAAATAGCAGAAATACGAGCAGACACAAGCTCAATTAACCTTTGGTTTGCTTACAGATCACAGTCCATGTTGCTATCAAGTTTTTATCAGAAAACATGGCCATTGATTGTACTACGCTGTCTGTCTCTCGCCCCCTACAGGGAAGGAGGTGTAACAGGAGACCATACTGTTGTCAGTTGTGTGTGACGGTGCGGTGATGTATCATAATGCGATAGAGTCGTACTATCATGCACCTCTGTGGCTGTGCTGCCGTCATACAGCGGGGATCCACCGGGTGGCGCTGTGACAGAGTGGGACAGCCCAGGATAGTGGCTACCACTGGGGCCTCGCAGGAACTGGGAGCCTAAGCTGTTGGATATCCCCCCAGACTGGGAGACAGGGGTCAGGGACGGGTTACTGACGGACCACAGGCTGGATACAGAGAGGACAGGAGAGAACAGAAGGCTTATAATAATACATGGTAATACTTTACTTGAAAGATCCCTACAGTACGAATGAGCGAGAGAGAGAGCGAGAGAGAGCGAGAGCGAGAGCGAGAGCGAGAGCGAGAGCGAGAGCGAGAGCGAGAGCGAGAGAGAGAGAGAGAGAGAGAGAGAGAGAGAGAGAGAGAGAGAGAGAGAGAGAGAGAGAGAGAGCACCGACCGACCTGGAGTTCGTCCCAGCGGCGCTACAGTGGGTCACGGGCAGCATCGTGGAGTGGGACGTAATCTGCAGACTGGACCAGTTGTCATGGGAGGGCAGCATGGACAGACAGCCAGAGGAGCTATCAGAGTAACCAGCTGCAACACAACCAATCATGACTTTATTTTAAAGATTCCTTCTTTTTTTTTTAGGGCATCTTTGCTTTATTACAAACAACAGGGGAGATGAAATGATACCCGGGTCTCTGTTGCCTAAATCACCAGACCATGGGGCCTGCACCAAGAATGAGTTACTTAGTTAGTAGGTTAGTTAGTTAGTTAGTTAGTCCTCTGTGCTGCCTGTTGAGCATAAGGCTCCTACAAACTGCAACAGAACAACCACGGGAGATACAACAATCATGAGGTCATACAAAGAAGTGCAGAAACAGAAACATATCTTCTGGTATACATTTTGTCGTTCTCTCTCGTGAAAAGGGGCTAAAGAGGCTTTGAATCCGGTCAATTGCTCCCTACTAAATGTCATTCTAGGGGTGTCTTCAGTTCACACACGTTGACAGTACTGGTTGAAGAAGTTGAGGGTGACTGACTATGCATCTGTCCAGGCATTCCCTGTTGGAAGACCAGCTGTTTACAGTTGTGAGTGTCCTGCTCTCACAAAGACCGGAGGAATGCAGAACATCTCCTGGTCAGCCACATTTGTTTAACTTTCTTGTTAATGGTGGGGTGGAAAGGAAGGGAAGGGGTGTTGGTAGGATGGATAGAGGTAGAGGAGGAGGAAAGGGTGTTGGTAGCTATGTCCTGGATGGGTGGAGGAGCAGGGAAGGGGTGTTGGTAGCTATATCCTGGATGGGTGGAGGAGCAGGGAAGGGGTGTTGGTAGCTATATCCTGGATGGGTGGAGGAGCAGGGAAGGGGTGTTGGTAGCTATGTCCTGGATGGGTGGAGGAGCAGGGAAGGGGTGTTGGTAGCTATGTCCTGGATGGGTGGAGGAGCAGGGAAGGGGTGTTGGTAGCTATGTCCTGGATGGGTGGAGGAGCAGGGAAGGGGTGTTGGTAGATATGTCCTGGATGGGTGGAGGAGCAGGGAAGGGGTGTTGGTAGCTATATCCTGGATGGGTGGAGGAGCAGGGAAGGGGTGTTGGTAGCTATGTCCTGGATGAGTGGAGGAGCAGGGAAGGGGTGTTGGTAGCTATGTCCTGGATGAGTGGAAGAGCAGGGAAGGGAAGGGAAGGGGTGTTGGGAGCGGGGGTAGAGTGGTAGAGAGGTTGTGGAGGGGTGGAGGGGTGGTGGAGGACAGGGGAGTGAGACACTCACTAGGGGAGGTGGTCCGATGGGTGTAGGGACTGCTGTAGGGAGCAGAGCGATGATTTCTCAGAGTGGAGTAGTGGTCACAGCCATGGGATGAGGACAGGGACAAGGTGCTCCCAAACTGGGTGTGAGGGCTAGAAGGAGGGCCTGGGAGGAACCATCCACTCACTGTAGTATGGTGGGAACACAGGGAAACATGGAGACATGTTATGTTGCGAGTTTTATATCTTCTATGTGTTAAATCGATCACATTTATTTTTTAAAGCCTTTTTTTACAACTGCAGTTGATGTGCTTATGTGTCAAATTGAAGAAGTGAGAACTAAAAGTAAAGAATCAAAGTAAAATACTTAGTCAGGGTTTACATTTCCAGTGTGCTGTCTGTAAATCCTATTATATGTATCAATCCCATTTTTTAAAAAAATATGTTGAATAAAATGTTGATCACAAAAAAAGTACAAACACTTACATTGAGAGTAGCTTGACTGCTGGTTGCCACTGTCAACCATACCATCTTTATGATCAGGTCTGTGGAGAGGGATTCCAATCAGAGCATGTCTACGGAACACTTGTTCCCAATCTACCACTGAACCACACAACGTAGTCGAGGCTCACTAATATCTTCTATATTTTAAATAAAATCTAACAAAATATATATTTCTAATGGGCAGAAAATGGAGCAAGCAACTGCCCTACCTTTCTTTAGCATCCAGAAAGGCCTTGGCAAACGGGTTGTATTTGATTTTCAGACCGGTTATCTAAATTGTGGAGTGAAAAAATACAATGTAAAATTGGTAAAAACATAATAATGAATCTTAATAAACAAGATTGTTTGATATCCTGTCACTAAAACCTACCAAAACAAAATGTCTACAACGTTGTGCACTTCTAGTCCTACTTATTCGTATTGTTATGCATGACCCAAAAAAAAACCCACACATTACTATTAACATTAGAGTGTCTATAAAATAATGTATTACAGTAAAACAACAATTAACCTCTTCGTTCTGGTAGGCAGTGACGGCTATGAACTGCGTCTCGGGGAAGGAGTGGCTCGTGATCATTCTCTGCGGCCCTCCGACTCGCACGATATGGACACGTGGCTCGTATTTGTGCAATGAGTTCAACATGATCTGAAAAATGTACCAAAAATAAAGCTAAAGTTAAATAATAGGTATCGTATCTGAAGATTATGCCTTTGTTAAATGTTTTTCATGACGAAATGGAATGTTGGTTGTTAGTATAATGTAACATATAATAGACAGGAAGTGTATTGTAAAACTGGCCAGAAGAGGGAGCCCATCTTGTTGCATTGGTTATAAATAGGGGTACACGAAGAAGATAGGTCAGAGCAGACATCAGAATTGGACGACACTACTGCTCTCCGGGTGTCATGTCACCTGTTACTCATGCTGAAGCTTATGATCTGAATAAACCTTATGATCGACGTTCAGTATGAGCAGACTCCTTGATTGACGGTAACACCTACGAATAACATACACTACATAATGGAGGCTCCGCTGAGATATTGATTGCATCGTTATTGGTCCCTTTCCTGGATTCGTGAGTTGACTATTGTTCAAGCCGGCTAAAAGGTGAGATTATTCACAAACTTTGGACACCAGTCATTTCGTTGATTGGGGAGAGGGCTTTGACGGTGCACAGTTAAAAGTACTTGGGTCGTTATTGAGGTATGGTGTTGCTGTTAACTGGGAGTCTGAACGAAAATATTCTAAATTTGGTTGATGTGTAAACGCTGTTTACAACAATGGATTGTACAAATGGATTGGTAGAGAATATATATGTTGGGAGATATCTGCATAATTAGGGCACCGGGAATACGGAAAAGACCTCGAAACGAGGCGACTTGTAATAATAATTATTATTATTATTAAGTGGGCTACAAATCCTGTGTTAAGTGGTAGGCTTGGGCAGGTTGATTTCTTAAGCGGGAATTATGAAGTGAATGGTTGTAGCTATGTTATACTCCTCCTCTGGTCGACGGGAAATTGGTTTGGGGATAACCGCTTGATATGAGATTCATCTTTCAAGGCAACAAAAAGTTAGACGGGGAGAGAATTGGACGATTATTTATTTGGCCACGGTGCAGGGTGTTCATTGGTATAGCTAGTAGGCCACAGTTGGCTAGAGGCTGAAGCTAAGGCTTGATTGTTTCAGGCCACGTGGTACATCGTTGCTCAGGTTCATCTTTGTAAGGCTAAAGTGGGAATCATGCTATGGTGTACCTTAGGCTAAGCTAAAGGCTAATGCTACAGGTTAATTGTGTTGCGGGCTATATGCTAACGGATATCCTTAGAGATTCCGTTGCGACGGGGGAAAGTCTCTTAAACTTGTTTATGTGTTTGTAAGTCAGGTTGTATGTTTTGTGAGCGCTGTTAAATGTTGTTTGATTATAAGGGGGAAATGGGAATTACAGCTGGACTGTTATTATGTTTGGGGAGAGAGAAGAGAGAATCTTTCTTCCACGGTGAAAAGTATTTTTGAATGGTTATGCGCATGCGTTTAATTTTGCGACACTACACTACAGAAAGGGGGAGTTTATGACACGAGATTATGACACGTTTTGGTTTACGGCACTAAATCTTCGACATGCGGTCGTGCTGAGGCGACGGAACAAAATGGTGGCCAGTACGGTCATGTGATTGTTTCAGGCTTCTTTTTAGGGGTAAGGGCTACCGGAAAAGGTGAACACGACTCTTTTAAAATTATTAAAGTAACTGTTATGTGAACGTTGAACTATTTGGCGAGATGTAGTACATTTATAGATCAAATATATGTTGACGGAGTATAATTAATTAAAATAAGACTATTAAAATTAAATGAAATGTTTTGGAGCGATCTATGTAATAAATGATATTTGCGCATGCGTGGGATTCTGCAAAACAACACATGGGGGCTGCAGGGAGACGGAGAAACACACAGACAGAGAGATTTTAGCACGAGTATTCTAGTTTAGAGATTGGTTGAAGATGAAACTTGCTTTGTAGCCTATTGAATTTATAAATTAGATATATGGTAGCGGATTATAATACATTTAATTAAAGAATTAAATAACGGATTAAAATAAAAAATAAAAAGGTTTTTGAGCGATTTCTTTAATTCTGAGTTTAGTCTTAGAGTGAATAATGTAGAACAAACGAATATTGAATGGTTGGAGATACTCAGTGACTGCATTAACGACTAAATGTTATGTTGTGTCTTGGTTCTTCTGTCATATGAGAGGAACGCTAAGTGAGAGGAGTGAGGAGATACAGGAAGTGATCACGTCACGTGGCAGAGGATCAAGTCAAAAAGGGTTTGGTACTGATTATGGTTACAAGATCTTTCCCTAACAGGATATGTGATGTTATGACGATTTTGCAAGGGGCTTGGCAAATTCTATTTCAATAAAAGTTCCATTTTGGAGGTTATGTGCATCACTGGGCTGGATTGCAGTTCGATTGGAAATCAGGTACTGACATTATTCTTTAAATTTATGATAATTAGGGGTTATAGAGCAAGGGGTTAAAGGCTTTGTTTAGGGGTATTTTAGTCTGAAGATGACTAACTTGCATTTACTGGCAGTTGATGGGTTGTGGTAATATACTCAACACTAATGGATAAGGTGGTGACATAGGATATAGGAATAAAAATTGGTTTTAATTATTCAGGATTTTTAATTTACTTATTTGGATTTATTTGGAGTTGTTAGGTTATATTAAGAATTACAGGGGGGAAGTCTATATAACTTAAATAGTCTAAAATAGGATAGTTCACAATAAAGGAATATAAAGGGCTTGATATAGGGGGAAATTGATTAAAATAGTCATTTTTTAATCAAAGTAGACTAGTGTTAGGAGAGACTAATGGCAGAAGTTAGTACACCATTCTCACATATGGATTCAGCAGAAAGACATCATCCAGCAGGGTGATTGTGGCATCAGAGATGAAGACGAATATGAGCAGAAACAACGATGAAGATGAATCCAGAAGAAGGAAGGAAAATCGGGATGTCTGGGAACTTAAGGAGAAGAGGATGATGATGATGAGAGGTCATGGGTGGAGGTGACTCTGTGATCAGAAGGAAGTGGCAAGAATTGGAGGAGAAGAAGAATACATGGAGGCAAAGATGCTGAAGAAAAGTAAGAAGATGATGGAAGACGATATTTCAAGAACAGAACTTAGAAGATAACCTTTTGAAGAATACTGATAGGTCCACAACGAGAAGAACCGGACGAAGAAAACTCTATCAAATACAACTTATAACTGGTGGTGGAGAAGAAGAAAATAAGTGTTGGTTATGAAGAATCAGAGTGAATCAAATCAACAATCACTGTTACAGCTTTAACTGAACAATATCAAAGGCAATTGTACCAACCAAGGGGGGACCAGATGTTCCATATCGACGGTCAGTTTCTGGACAGACACAGAATTGGAGAAGAAGAAACAGAGGAAGATCAACGAGCAAGTGAAGATCACCTGTGCTTCAGGTGAACACTAAATATTCTAGAGTGCCGAGAATATCCGGAATGGGTGCATTGCTGAGAGCCTTGATTAGAGAAGAAGAGAAAATAGCTAACAGTTGAAACAACCGACAATTAGAAGTGATAGTGAATAGGGGAAAACTTATCTGGGTTCAGTCTAAAGAGGTTAAACATATCACTCTGTAAAGTAAACTAATTAGGATAGGGATTTGAGGTAGTAAAACAGTTTAAATACTCTTAGGGAATCAATTGAGCTCTGCTATAGAAGTCAAATAGGAATTAAAAGAGACAATATAACAATGACATTGTGGGAAGAGATGCATGGGGTAAATTGAAGTATTCAATCAGAGGCCCAATAGACGACTGACTGTCTGGGAGACTATTTTAAGAAGTAGGGTTTTTGGGGAATCATTTGCTTAAAAGATAATATCATAGGAAGGATGATAATGTATTAGATTGCCTGTTAGACAATCTGTCTGGGAAAAAAGTTAATAGGGGTGACTGTTATTTTGGGTTACATTCTTACACTAAGAGATTTGAGGTTAGGCTAAAAGGTGTTTAGTCGGTTTTGCCAAGTCTGTGTGTAATGAGTCAGAAGCAGGTGGGGAATTTTCCCAATCACATATTCTAAAATTTGGTGGTAAGAGATTTTGTCAATAAATCAGGGGAAAAGGTTTTAAATGTTATGAGAGAAAAGATTAGATTAAAATAAGTTAGGGGTAGGCTAGGTTGAAGGGACTCTGAGACAGTAAGCTAAGTTTCAAAGTTAGTAGTAAGACAGAGAGAGAACAGTGAGGAAGGACATTTTAAAGTTTAGTGGGAAGATAGGGGAGGAGTTTAAATCGGTTAGGAGCAGATGCATTGAGAAAGTATGTGTTGCTGAATGATTTGAGCGTGATTGAGTATCTATATTTACAGTTTCCAGTAGGGAGATCAAGGTCATTATAGGTGTATTTTGTTATAATCAGGAGGTTTTAAAGTTTAGAGGTAGAACTGAAAGGGGGAAAAAGTGACACTAGTGGTGATAGATGGAAGTACAAGCAAAGACCATTTTTTTCCTTTGGGGAAAACTAGGAGTAACTAAGGACATTAACACTTCAGTCTATTATAACAACAGGGAGAAGCAATTTAACTCTTTCAACATTGATAGGGATTAAAGTCATAAACATATTGCATTTGATTATAAGGGAACCAATACAGCACCAATTTTAGGGGGAAAAATACTTATTAGGGTTTAAGATGGGGACGTTTCTCTCATATGGAGAGATAATTATGGAGAATAAGTATTGTTATCAGGACCAGGAGTAGAAGGAGGTATAGTTTGGAATAGGGTTAGGAGTGACTGTTCACTTATGTTGCGTAATGTTACAGAGAAAGGTCAGGGAGAATATATCTGTACTTATCTAGTGCAAGCATTAGAAGTTGTTCTGGTTAAGAATTATTGGTTAAAGGGCTATGTAATTTGTAAGGTGATGCTTATAATGGAAGATTTGAAGTCTGTAGAACTTTCCACAGTCACAGAGGGAGTTAAGGATAAGTTTATTACAGTAGTCACTCCAACAGGGAATAATCGAATAGGATGTTGGTAGTTTCTCACTAGAGGGAATTAAGGGTTTTAATTCATCAACTAAATCAACGACGTTAATGGTAACTTTGGAAGGGATTAATGATACGATGGTAATAGCAAATGTAGGAAGGATGACAACAACTTTTCTGAAATTGAAGGAGGCAGCAAGAGAGACTCAGGGGTTTAGGTTATTACGAATAGGGTTAAAAAAGGAGAGCCAATATTAATATAAACAATATAGATTAATCTGAAATGGAGAATAGAGATTCGTCATGGAAGCTACAGTATGGGGTCTTTTGATTTTGATGACAGAGGGGGGGGGCATCTGATCAGTGCTGCTCGTTCCTCTGTTGTGAAGATTAGAGATAGATTAACTCATTCTGTAAGAATCAGTGAGGAATCTTGAGGGTCCATGTCTGTTGAGAATTCCATCCAGGACCTGTTAGACGGTTGCGCAGCCTCTGTCAGGTGTGGATCAGTTTTGAGCTTTGTCATGACTGTGGAATTGGCAACAGTCATTGACAGATAAAATTAAGTTGTTGTCAAAACAGTAGGGTTTAAGTGTTCTTGGGTGAAAAGATTACCCTATGAGCATTGGTTAGAGAGAAAGTAAAATCAGGTAATTGCAAACTCTGAAGTATTCAGGTGAAATATTGAGGGATAAAAGTGGTGTTTATTCTAAATAAAACATATGAGGAAAGATCAGATTGGGATGTTAGATGATAACTTTGGATAAGCATGACCTTAAGGGTAGTAATGACAAATAATAGGTTACTTTTTATATATCAGGTAGTAAGAAGAGCAGGACTTTGATGGTTAAAAGATTAGCTTTTGACTGACAATGTGACTATGGGAATTTTAGAGGATGAGGGGAAATTATGATAGAGTATATTCTTACCCTATGGGGATAGGATGTTGTTACAGGTCAACGTTGAAGCTTCCATATGAGGTTTTACCATTATAAGAGGGATGGCATTGGACACAGCTAAATCTAGGGTTAAAAGGGTGACATTACATTTACATTTTGGTCATTTAGCAGACACATGGCGACATGTCATAGTCTTCAAGCTTATCATTGAAGAATAAGTTTAAGGGAGAAGGGGGGACTTCATTCATGGTATGGTGTAACATTTGGGAAGATAATATTGATAAATATTAGTGTATTACTGTGAGTCCAGATAGTTCAGATAATATCACTGGGGTTATGGATGCATTGTAAGGGATGCATTTGAAAGGATTTGGTTGCAATATCAATTAGGCCAGTAGGGGCAGTGATGGGTCAAATTATAGTTTAAGCTTGGATAACACTGTGTGATGTGTGTACTGACTTTTGAGAAAGTTATGAGATTGAGATAGGTTGGAGAAGTGGTGCCTGGAGACAACACTCAGATGCCGGTGTGGACTGTTCCTGATCTGGATAAAGATGGACAAGTGGAACTGAGGGATAAATATCATTTTGGATTATTTGATGATTTGTCAAATTGTTTTTTCAATATTAGTATGATTTTTAGTATGATTTATGAATCAAAGGGGGGGATGGATAATGTGATTCATGCATCATTTATATATCATTTTTAGATTGTTAGTGGATATTGATGTTTAATTTGAAAATGTTGTTTTGCAAAAGATACTGTTTGGTCGGTTATTTTCTTGTCATTCCAGAAGTATGTGGGAGAACATGTGGAGATTGGAATACTCAAACAAAGACAATATGAAGGGACAATATGACTGGAGGAGATGAAACAAGGATGGTGTGGCTGATTCCATCATCAACAAGTCCATTGGAAGAGGACACTACAGGAAGAGGAAGTGTAGTGGACTACATTCCAGTGTCTGCAATGAAATATAGACATGTGTAATACATAATTGTGTCATATTCTTAGGTATTGATTTTAGTAGAATGATGTTAGATGAGGATTGTAGATGCTTTTGTTTATTTCGATGGGGTTAAGGACAGAAGGTTTAAGCAGGGAGAGATTCCCTTTCAGGTCCTATGGGTTGACCAGCCTGAGAGTGGATATTTATGGATAGGATTTTGTTTACATGGGTATTTAATTACATCATAGTTTCAAATGCATTTACATGAGTTATGAGGTTATCTGGAGTACCGACGGTGGTTGCCTGGGGCAGAGGAACGGTGAGAGAATTTTACTGTCTTGATTGATATGGATGGATGGCTGCTGGACAGTTTTTCGCTCTCACACTCCATAGAGATATATTCATAATTCATAGTAATGTGTTCATACTTCATAGAGATTTATTCATAATTCATAGTAATGTGTTCATACTTCATAAACAGTTGTTCATATGTCATAGTAATGTATTCACACTTCATAAACAGGTATTTCATAGAAAGGTATTTACACTCTAGAGGAGAAGGTTTTTGGGGTTAAGGTTAAGAATATTCAATGAGATAAATGGTTAATAGTCATAATCTTATTCTGTTTGTTTTCGAGACGTTTATTTCGTCTCGAAAGGGGGGAATATCGTATCTGAAGATTATGCCTTTGTTAAATGTTTTTCATGACGAAATGGAATGTTGGTTGTTAGTATAATGTAACATATAATAGACAGGAAGTGTATTGTAAAACTGGCCAGAAGAGGGAGCCCATCTTGTTGCATTGGTTATAAATAGGGGTACACGAAGAAGATAGGTCAGAGCAGACATGAAAATTGGACGACACTGCTCTCCGGACAAACGCGTGTCTGTAAACTCATGCTGAAGCTTGTGATCTGAATAAACCTTATGATCAATGTTCAGTATGAGCAGACTTCTTTTGTTGACAGCGATAATGGCCACCATTCATCATATACGACATAGGCTTTCTGTTACAGTTGGAAATATACCTTTTCTTTCAATCGACAATTGTAATTGATGAGTGTTCCGGGACCACATAGCCTAAAATGTATACAAGCATGACTGTAATTCGCTTTGGATAAAAGCATCTTCTAAATGGCATATATTATTTAAGTGATAATCATTGAAAAAACACAAGCACTCAAAAGTCTATAAAATGTCATTTGAAGTGATTACTGTTATCGTCCTAACCTGGCCTCCTCCATTGAGTTTGTTGGTGAGTTTGACTTTACTGAATGAGACCGGATCTTTCATCCAGTGCGCTCCGAAGTTTGGCGAGTCCGGGTGGATGTATACGCAGCTCGGGGCTTGAGGCTCGGGCTTGCCCCCGGGAACCCACTCCCCGTTAACGTATTTCCACCGGTGGTTGTCCGCAGCCACGAAGTCCAGCAGGAACGAATACATGGCGTTTGGATCCAACCCAGAAACATTCACTTTCAGCACCGGGAACATGCGCCTTGGATGCAAAGGAAGATAGAATTTCTCATCCATTTTACATTTTAGTCATTTTAGCAGACGCTCTTATCCAGAGCGACTTCCAGTTAGTGAGTGCATACATTTTTCATACTGGTTGTAATACAATAGCTATAATCTATTGTACAATAGGGGCATTATTGATACTAATGTCAAGCGAACACGTGGTTCACTTTATAGATGAATATTAGTAAACCTGGGTGTTACAGAAAAACTCTAAATATAATGAATGAATTAAGGTGTGCGATCTTTGTTTTCTTTATTACTGTGATATCACAGCAATGTTATAGACGCGTTTGACGCTATATATTTGTGATATAGGCCTACCTGCTTTCTTCACTATATAATAATAATAATAATAATAATAATAATAAATAATAATTAGAGATTGATCATCAGAAATAAATCATTTTAGGAATTAGCCTACAGGACCTACAACCGTTCTAGATAATAGGCTATACATCTAGTTCCATTTGGCACAAGAATTTTAGCAGGTAGCCGAAATATAAAGTAACCAAAAATAATACGCGTAAAGTAACCGAAAATAATACAATATATGAAACATATACATAAATATACAAAACATGTCAATTGAATGGATTACCTGCCATTTTTGGTTACTATCATTTCATTCGTGAGTTCCTTGAACTTCTGCCAGAGTTCGTTCTCATCCAAGCCGACTTTGAGTTGTCTTTCCGTGGGATCGCCCTTCTCGCTGCCCGCCTGTAGCTCGTTCTCCACCGCAGTGAGGAGGTGTTCCACCCGGTACTGTGTAACCTTCCCCGGGCCATCCCCGCCACCTGAGGCCATTCTATCCAACTGCTCCAGGGTTGGAAAAATTACGTATTAAGCCTTGAGATTAAGAAAACAAAAATTGGTCGCTCCCAAATAGGCTATATATCCCCATCCACTTGGATATATCCAATATTCTCCACTCCATTGCAAGTTTCCGAAAATATATTCCGAAGTAACAGTCAATAAACAGATCTTTGTGCCATCGCTGGTTGGCTGGTCTTCGCTTTGATGTATGCCGTCTGGTCAACCATTGGTTGTATGCGGCTGTGTCAGTAGAACTAGGGAGGAAGGATGGGGAATGTGTCTGAAGTCGATTGCTCACCAGCCAATTTAAATTGCTTTATCACTTCAACCTGTCAATATTTACACGTAGTAGCCTATATCAAAGAACTGCATGTTCGGATAGGTAGAACTCAGCCCTGTAGGCTAATTCCTAAAATGATTTATTTCTGATGATTAATCTCTAATCTAACTTGATCGACCGAAGATATTTTAATTATATTAGTTAAAAACGTTTTCACTTGTGACATTTTCTATGCGAAAGACAAACTTGGAAGTTTTCCTCTATTTAAACACTTTATATTTTACTACATTATTTTAACATTTTTGCTGCTTTTACTCATGAATTAATAGTCCTGTTTTATTCTACAAACTTTTAACAACTGAAATCATTTTCCAAACCATTTCCCAGGATGACCGTGAAGGTCGTTAGAGATGTTTATTAGTTTCAGGGCCTGGGAAGTGGTCGGGTAGGTGGCAAAACGCAGGAAATGCAGCCCAGGCCATAACACACACCTTTAAACAATAGAGGGGATGCATAGAAACAGGTCTGCGATCATCAGAAAACACTTCTCGGAAAGTTGTTTTATTCGGCTAAATCATTCAAAATGAGAACCAATCCATCCAGTTAGTAGAAACCCACTGGGACAGTTCAACATCCAGTTTTGATTTACATTTGGTTGATTTACAATTTAGTCATTTAGCAGAGGCTCTTATCCAGAGCGACTTACAGGAGCAATTAGGGTTAAGTGCCTTGCTCAAGGGGCACATCGACAGATTTTTCACCTAGTCGGCTCGGGGATTAGAACCAGCGACCTTTCGGTTACTGGCACTACGCTCTTAACCACTAAGCTACCTGCCGCCCTAACGTGCCGCCCTAACGTGAATTCAACGTGAAATTAAAAAAAATGTCACCATATCATTGGATTTAGGTTCAAAGTTGGGTGAAAAAATATGAAATTCCAATATGTTGATGACTTTTTTCAAAACCAATCAGTTTTCCACGTTGATTGAACATCATCACATATATTTTTTGGGTTGAAATGACCTGGAAACAACATTGATTCAACTAGTTTTGACCAGTGGGAAGTGATATTCTAGGAAATACACATTACATTTGTTATATTTCTCTTAACATAATTGGCAGTTACATTTTTATTTAACCTTTATTTCGACATGGAAGACATACTGAGACCTAGGTCTCTTTTCCAAATGTGCTCTGTATAATATAATATAAAATACACATTATACACAATTATTTATATATACACTACCAGTCAAACGTTTTAGAACACCTACTCATTCAAGGGTTTTTCTTTATTTTTTACTATTTTATACATTGTAGAATAATAGTGAAAACATCAAAACTATGAAATAACACATATGGAATCATGTAGTAAACAAAAAAAGTGTTAAACAAATCAAAATATATTTTATATTTGAGATTCTTCAAATAGCCACCCTTTGCCTTGATGACAGCTTTGCACACTCTTGGCATTCTCTCAACCAGCTTCATGAGGTAGTCACCTGGAATGCATTTCAATTAACAGGTGTGCCTTCTTAAAAGTTCATTTGTGGAATTTCTTTCCTTCTTAATGCGTTTGAGTCAATCAGTTGTGTTGTGACAAGGTAGGGGGGGAATACAGAAGATAGCCCTATTTGGTAAAAGACCAAGTCCATATTATGGCAAGAACAGCTCAAACAAGCAAAGAGAAAAGACAGTCCATCATTACTTTAAGTCATGAAGGTCAGTCAATACGGAACATTTCAAGAATTTGAACGATTCTTCAAGTGCAGTCGCAAAAACCATCAAGCGCTATGATGAAACTGGCTCTCATGAGGACCGCCACAGGAATGGAAGACCCAGAGTTACCTTTGCTGCAGAGGATAAGTTCATTAGAGTTACCAGCCTCAGAAATTGCAGCCCAAATAAATGCTTCATAGAGTTCAAGTAACAGACACATCTCAACATCAGCTGTTCAGAGGAGACTGCGTGAATGGTCTAATTGCTGCAAAGAAACCACTACACCAATAAGAAGAAGAGACTTGCTTGGGCCAAGAAACACGAGCAATGGACATTAGACCGGTGAAAATCTGTCCTTTGGTCTGATGAGTCCGAATTGGAGATTTTTGGTTTCAACCGCTGTGTGAGACTCGGTGTGGGTGAACGGATGATCTCTGCATGTGTATTTCCCACCGTAAAGCATGGAGGAGGAGGTGTTATGGTGTGGGGGTGCTTTGCTGGGGACACTGTGATTTATTTCGAATTCAAGGCACACTTAACCAGCATGGCTACCACAGCATTCTGCAGCAATACGCCATCCCATCTGGTTTGGGCTTAGTGGGACTATCATTTATTTTTCAACAGGACAATGACCCAACACCCCTCCAGGCTGTGTAATGGTTATTTTACCAAGAAGGAGAGTGATGGAGTGCTGCATCAGATGACCTGGCCTCCACAATCCCCCGACCTCAACCAAATTGAGATGGTTTGGGATGAGTCGAACCGCAGAGTGAAGGAAAAGCAGCCAACAAGTGCTCAGCATATGTGGGAACTCCTTCAAGACTGTTGGAAAAGCATTTCAGGTGAAACTGGTTCAGAGAATACCAAGAGTGTGCAACACTGTCATCAAGGCAAAGGGTGGCTATTTGAAGAATCTCAACAAAAAAAAAATACTTTGATTTTTTAAACACTTTTTTGTTTACTACATGATTCCATATGTGTTATTTCATAGCTTTGATGTCTTCACTATTATTCTACAATTTAGAAAATAGTAAAAATAAAGAAAAACCCTTGAATGAGTAAGTGTTCTAAAACTTTTGACCGGTAGTATATATATATATATATATATATATATATATATATATATATATATATATATATATATATATATATATACACACACAAAAACACAGTCATAGTAAGCACAAATAAAACATCACAAATCACCCAGAAAAACAGTTACATTCCTCCTCAAATAAGTCCCCAATCAATACTCTAAATTGCCCGAACGTCACCAGAACATCAAGATGAAATGTATTTTAAATGTTGTTTCAGCAATACTGTGCATTAAAACTAAAAGCAGATTTACCATAGCTCAGTGGAGACCCTAGGAACCTCAAGAGTTAACCAATCCTGGTAACGGGTTAGGAACCTCAAGAGTTAACCAATCCTGTGAACGGGTTAGGCAACTCAGATGTCTATACTTCAACAGCAAAGTTAGATAAGACGGAAGTTTATGAAGTAGGGCTTTGTAAACAAAAAGGGAGTAATGTAGAGATCTATGGGACTTTAGCGAAGTCCAGCCAACCTTTTGATACAGGATGCAGTGATGAGTATCAAAACTGTCCCCTGTGAAGAAACGAAGGGCACGATGGTAGACGGCATCCAATGGGTTAAGAGTAGTAGCAGCTGTACTTTGATAAATAACATCACCATAATCAGGAACAGATAAAAAGGTTGACTGAGTAATCTGCTTCCTACTGCTTAGAGAAAGCCACGATCTGTTTCTGTAGAAAAAGCCAACTTTAAATCTTAGCTTCTTAACCAGCTCATCTATATGTTTTTTAAACGTCAAATCCATATCAATATAAATGCCTAAGTATTTATATGCGGGAACACGTTCAATTGGAAAACCATCTAATGAGTGAACATGTAGTTCATCTGAAACATTCTTACGACAGTTTAAAAACAAAATGTATTTCGTTTTGCCCGTGTTAAGCACAAGTTTTAAAATCAGCAAGGGATTCCTGCATAGCTATAAAATCTGACTGTAGTTTTGACACAGCCAGATCAACAGTCAGTCCAATAGCATACATAATAGTATCATCCGCATATAGATGAAGTTTACCATTTTTTAACAGATTGACCAATGGTGTTTATATAAATAGTAAAGTCATTGGTCTCCTGAGTGGCGCAGTGGTCTAAGGCACTGCATCGCAGTGCTGACTGTGCCACTAGAGATCCTGGTTCGAATCCAGGCTCTGTCGCAGCCGGCCGCGACCGGGAGACTCATGGGCGGCGCACAATTGGCCCAGCGTCGTCCAGGGTAGGGGAGGGAATGGCCGGCAGGGATGTAGCTCAGTTGATAGAGCATGGCGTTTGCAACGCCAGGGTTGTGGGTTCGATTCCCACGGGGGGCCAGTATAAAAAAATATATATATATGTATTCACTAACTCTAAGTCGCTCTGGATAAGAGCGTCTGCTAAATGACTAAAATGTAAAGAGACCAGGGCCCAGTTGTACACCTTTAAGCACAACAAGAAATTCAGACTTGAGTTCTGTCACTAAGATAGTCATGAAACCATGAACAGGCGTCAGAGCTCAGGACAACTTATTCAATATCGAGGACAACTTATTCAATAAAATAGCATGATCAACAGTATCAAAAGCTTTTGACAGGTCCACAAACAAAGCAGCACATTTCATTTTAGTGTCTAAAGCATTGACAAGATCATTAACAGCTGAAGTGGTTGCTGTAACAGTGCTATGCCCAGGCCTAAACCCTGATTGGTTTACATTCTAAATATATTTCTCTGATAAAAAAGAACAAAGTTGTACATTTACCAAGGATTCTAGAATCTTAGCTAGACAAGGAAGCCTTGAAATGGAGCGATAATTATTAAGATCACTACTATCCCACCCCTTATGGAGTGGCAGCACAAGAGGAAGGAGAGTAAGAAGGTTCCCAGCACACTTCTTCCTCTCTTCTTTAGAGTGAACCCTCAGAAATACATACTGCATCGATGGTAGGATGCCAAGGAAAATTTAATTAAAAGTCTTAAAGATTAATTTCTGATGATTGATGAAGTCAATGATGATGTCTACAATCTTTTTCTTTGAGTCATTAATAAATGGCCTATGTTACAAAATGCGGTTCATTCTCAGAAATGCTCAAATTAAATGACTATGACGGAATTTTCCAACTTTTTCCCCAAATAGCAGTTACTATGGCAGTTTACAATTTAGGAACACAAATTGGAAAATAGCGGAGGAGGTCACTATGTATTGTGTTACTAACCAAATCTTGGACTGGGGTCTGAGGACACATGCACACACACACACACACACACACACACACACACACACACACACACACACACACACACACACACACACACACACACACACACACACACACACACACACACACACACACACACACACACACACACACACACACACACACACACACACACACACAGAGAGAGTTCTGGATCTGGGTCTGAGATTCATGCCTTGGAAAGTGTGTGTCAGTTCAAATATAAGCTTTGATTTCAGCCATTCACCGAGTATTAGGAGGAGGAGGAGAGGAGAGAGTAGGGGAGGAGGAGAGGAAGAGAGGAGAGAAGGGAGAGGAGAGAGGAAGAGAGGAGAGAGGAGAGAGGAGAGAGAGGAGAGAGGGGAGAGAGAGGAGAGGGGGAGAGGAGGAGAGGAGGAGAGAGGAAGAGAGGAGGAGGAGGAGGAGGAGGAGAGGAGAGAGGAGGGAGGAGAGAGGAGGAGAGGGGGAGAGGAAGAGAGGAGAGGAGGAGAGAGGAAGAGAAGAGAGGAAGAGGAAGGATAGGGAGAGGAGAAGAGGAGGAGAGGAGAGAGTGGGGAGGGGAGAGAGGAGAGGGGGGAGAGGAGGAGAGAGGAGAGGAGGAAGAGAGGAGAGGAGGAGGAGAGGAGGGCGAGGAGGAGAGGAGGAGCAGGG